>NW_027521745.1:0-55600 GCF_052094955.1 Ictidomys tridecemlineatus
TATCAGTCTTTCTGCACCTGATTCTTCAAACTCTGCTCTCTGTAGGATCCCTCTCTAACCCAGTCTCCAAACTCTGCTCTCTGTAACAGTCCTTCTGCACACCAGTCTCCAACCTCTGCTCTCTGTAACCATCCTTCTACACCCCACTCTACAAACTCTGTTCTCTCTAAGGATCCTTCTACACCTCACTCTCCAAGCTCTGCTCTCTGCAAGGATTCTTCTGCACCACAGTCTCCAACCTCTGCTCTCTGTAACAGTCCTTCTGCACACCAGTCTTCAACATCTGCTCTCTGCAAAAGTCCTTCAGCAACTCAGTCTAAAAACTCTGCTCTCTGCAACGATCTTTCTGCACCTCAGTCTCCTACCTCTGCTCTCTGTAAGAACTTTCTGAAACCCAGTCTCCAAACTCTGCTCTCTGTATCAGTCCTTCTGCAGAATAGTTTCCAACTCCTCCTCTCTGTAACAAGAATTTTGCAGTCTCGAACCTCTGCTCTCTGTAACAGGCCTTCAGAACCCCCGTCTCCAACCTCTTCTTTCTGCAATGATTTTTCTTCACCCCAGTCTCCAACTTCTGCTCTCGGCACCAGTCCTTGTTCACCCTACTCACCAACCTCTGATCTCTGTAAGATCATTATGAACTCCAGTCTCCAACTCTTCTCTCTGCAACGATTCTTCTCCATCCCAGTCTCCAACATCTGCTCTCTGCAACAGTCCTTTTGCACCCCAGTCTCCAAACTCTGCTCTCTGTAACATCAATCTGAACCCCAGTCTCAAACCTCTGCTCTCTGTAACAGTTCTTCTGCACACCAGTCTCAAAACTCTGCTCTCTGTAACTGTCCTTTTTCACCTCAGTCTCCAAACTCTGCTCTCTGTAGCAGTCCATCTGCACCTCAGTCTCTAAAATCTGGTCTCTGCAACTATCCTTCTGGACCCCAGTCTCCAACTTCTGCTCTCTGCAACAGTCTTTCTGCACCACAGTCTCCAGACTCTGCTCTCTGTAAGATCCTTCTGCACTCCAGTTTCCAAATTCTGCTCTCTGTAACATTCCTTCTCCACCCCAGTCTCCAACTTCTGTAATCTGCAAGAGTCCTGCTGCTCCCCAGTCTCCGAGATCTGCTCTGTGTAACAGTCCTTCTGTACCGCAGTCTCCAACCTCTGCTCTCTGTAACGGTTTTTCTACACCCCAGTCTCCAACCTCTGCTCTATGCAACAGTCCTTCTACACCCCAGTCTCCATACTCTGATTGCCCCAAAGATCCTTCTGCACTCCAGTCTCCAAACTCTGTTCTCTACATCAGTTCTTCTGCACCCCAGTCTCCAAACTCTGCTATCTGAAACAGTGCTTCTGTACCACAGTCTCCAACCTCTGTTCTCTGTAAGGGTTCTTATGCACCCCAGTATCCAACTTCTGCTTTTTGTATCAGTCGTTTTGAACCATACTCACCAAACTCTGCCCTCTGTAACTGTCCTTCTGCAACTCAGTCTGCAACCACTCCTCTCTTCAACAGTCCTTCTGCATCCCAGTCTTGATCCTCTGCTCTCTGCAACAGTCCATTTGTACCCCAGTCTCCAACATCTGCTCTCTGAAACAGTCATTATCCACCCCAGTCTCCAAATTTTGCTCTCTATACCAGTCCTTCTGTACTGCATTCTACAACCTCTGCTCTCTGTAATAGACTTCTGCACCCGAGTCTCCAACCTCTGCTTTTTGTGTCAGTCGGTCTGCACCCCAGTCTTTAACCTCTGCTCTGTTTAACTGTCCTTCTGCCCTTTAGTCTCCAACCTCTGCTCTCTGCTACAGTCCTTCTGGACCTTAATCTCCAATCTCTACTCTCTCCAACAGTCTTTCTACATCCAAGTCTATGACCTCTGCTCTCTGCAACGGTCCTTCTGCACCCCAGTCTCCAATATCTGCTCTCTTTAACAATCCTTCTGCACCTCAGTCTCCAAACTCTGCTCTCTGAAACAATCCTTCTGCATCCCAGTCTGAAACCTCTGCTAGCTGCAACAGTCCTTGTGAACCCCAGTCTCCAACATCTGCTTCCTGCAACAGTCCTTCTGTAACTCAGTCTCCAATCACTGCTCTCTGCAACATTCCTTCTTCAACAAAGTCTCCATACTCTGATCACCCCAATGGTCCTTCCGCACCTTAGTCTCCAAACTCTGTTCTCTACATCGATTCTTCTGCAACCCAGACTCCAACCTCTGCTCTCTGTAACAGTCCTTCTGTACCACAATCTCCAAACTCTGTTCTCTGTAAGGGTCCTTATGCACCCCAGTATCCAACCTGTGCTTTCTGTATCAGTGGTTTGAACCACAGTCTCCAAACTCTGCCCTCTGTAACCGTCTTTCTGCAACTCAGTCTGCAACCTCTGCTCTCTGCAACAGTCCTTCTGCACCCCAGTCTCCATCCTCTGTTCTCTGCTACAGTCCTTTTTCACCCCAGTCTCCAACATCTGCTCTCTGCAACAGTCATTCTGCACCCCAGTCTCCAAACTTTGCTCTCTGTAACAGTCCTTCTGTACTGCATTCTCCAACCTCTGCTCTCTGCTACAGTCCTTCTGAACCCCAATCTCCAACGTCTACTCTCTGCAACAGTCCTTGTACATCCCAGTCTAAAACCTCAGTTTCAAACATCTACTCTCTGTAACAGTTGTTCTGCTCCTCAGTCTCCATTCTCTGCTCTCTGTAAGATCTTTCTGCAACCCAGTCTTCAAACTCTGCTCTCTGTCACAGTCCTTCATAACCCCAGTCTCCAAATTTTGCTCTCTGTAACAGCACTTCTGCACTCAAGTCTTCAACCTCTGCTCTCTGTATCAGTCTATTTGCACCCCAGTCTCTAACGTCTTCTCACTGCAACGAACCTTCTGCACCCCAGTCTCCAACCTCTGCTCGCTGCAACAGTCCTTGTGCAACCCAGTCTACAACATCTGCTCTCTGCAACATTTCTTCTGTACCTCAGTCTGAAAACTCTGCTTTCTGCAATAATCTTTCTGCACCCCAGTCTCCAACCTGTGCTGTCTGTAACAGTCCTTCTGCACCTCAGTCTCCAACCTCTGCTTTCAGCAGCACTTCTTCTGCATCCCAGTCTCCAACCTCTGCTCTCTGCAACATTCCTTCTGCTTCCCAGTATCAAACCTGTGCTCTCTTTAAAAGTCCGTCTGCACCCCAGTCTCCAACCTCTGCTTTTTGTAACGATCCTTCTGCACCTCAGAGTCTAACCTCCACTCTCTGCAACAGTCCTTCTGCACCTCAGTCTCCAAAATCTGCTTTCTGCAACAATCTTTCTGCACTCAATTCTCCAACCTCTGCTCTACGCAACATTCCTTCTGCACCTCAGTCTCCAACCTCTGCTCTTTGCAACGATCCTTCTGCACCCCAGTCTCAAACCTCTGCTCGCTGCAACAGTCCTTTTGAACCCCAGTCTCCAACATCTGCTTCCTGCAACAGTTCTTCTGTACCTCAGTCTAAAAACTCTGCTCTTTTCAACAGTCCTTCTACACCCTAGTCTCCGTACTCTGCTCGCACCAACGATTCTTCTGCACCACAGTCTCATACCTTTGTTCTCTACTTCAGTTATTCTGCACCCCAGTCGCCAACCTCGGCTCTCTGTAACAGTCTTTCTGTACCACCGTCTCCAAATCTGTTCTCTGTAAGGGTCCTCATGCACCCCAGTATCCAACCTCTGCTTTCTGTATCAGTCATTTTGCACTACCGTCTCCAAACTCTTCCCTCTCTAACAGTCCTTCTGCAACTCAGTCTGCAACCTCTGCTCTCTGCAACAGTCCTCTGCACCACAGTATCCATCCTCTACACTCTGCAACAGTCTTTAACCTCTGCTCTCAGCAACGGTCCTTATGCACCCTAGTTTCCAGACTCTGCTCTCCGCAACAGTCCTTCTCTACCCCAGTCCCCAACCTCAGCTTTTTGAAAGATATTTCTGCACCCAAGTCTCCAAACTCTACTCTCTGTAACATTCCTTTTGCACCCCAGTCTTCAACCTATGCTCTCTGTAACAATCCTTCTCCACATTATTCTTTATCTCTGCTCTCAGCAACGGTCCTTATGCACCCCAGTCTCCAAGTTCTGTTCTCTGCAACAGTCCATCTGCAACACAGTCTGCATCATCTGTTCTCTGTAAGATTCTTTCTGTACTGCAGTCTCCAACCTCTGTTTTCTGTAACTGTCCTTCTGGACCCCAGTATCTCACCTCTGCTTTCGGTATCAGTCCTTCTGCACCCCAGTCTCCAACCTCTGCTCTCTGTAACATTCCTTCTAAACCTCAGTCTTCAACCTATGCTCTCCGTAACAATCCTTCTGCACATTAGTCTTTATCCTCTGTACTCAGCAACGGTCCTTATGCACCCCAGTCTCCAACTTCTGTTCTCTGGAACAGTCCATCTGCACCACAGTCTGCATCATCTGCTCTCTGTAAGAGTTTTTCTGTACTGCCGTCTCCAACCTCTGCTCACTGTAACTGTTAATCTGGACCCCAGTATCTCACCTCTGCTTTCGGTATCAGTCCTTCTGCACCCCAGTCTCCAAACTCTGCTCTCTGTAACATTCCTTCTGAACCTCAGTCTTTAATCTCTGCTCTCTGTATCAGTCCTTCTGCACCCCTGTTTCCAAACTCTCCTCTCTGAAACAGTCCTTCTGCACCTCAGTATTCAACAACTGCTTTCTGCAACAGTCCTTATACAGCCCAGTCTCCAAACTCTGCTCTCTGGAACAGTCCTTCTATACCCCAGTCACCATAATCTGCTCTCTGCAACGATCCTTATGCACCTCAGTCTCCAACGTCTTCTCTGCATCAGTCTCTCTACAACCCAGTCTCCAGCCTCTGCACTCTGGAAGATCTTTTTCTACCCAGTTTCCAAATTTTGCTCTCTGTAACATTCCTTCTGCACCCCAGTCTCCAACCTCTGCTCTCTGCAATGGTCCCTCTGCACCCCAGTCTTCAACCTTATTCTCAAAAAAAGTTCTTCTGTACCGCAGTCTTCAACCACTGTTCTCTGTAAGGATCCTTCTTCACCCCAATCTCCAAACTCTGCTTTCGGTATCAGTGCTTCTGCACCACAGTCTCCAAACTCCGCTCTCTGTAACAGTCCGTCTGCACCTGAATCTGCAACCTCTGCTCTCTGCAACATTCCTTCTGCACCCCAGTCTCCAACATCTGCTGTCTGTAACAGTCTTTCTCCAACCCAGTCTCCAAACTCTGCTCTCTGCAACAGTCCTTCTACACCCCAGTCTCCAACCTCTTCTTTCTTCGTCAGTCCTTCTGCACCACAGTCTCCAAAATTGCTCTCTGTAACAGTCCTTCTGCACCTCACTCTGCAACCTCTGCTCTCTGCAACAATTCCTCTGCACCCCAGTCTTCAACCTCTGCACTCTGTAACAGTCCTTCTACACCTCAGTCTCCAACCTCTGCTCTCTGAAAGAATCTTCTGCAATCCAGTCTCCAAACACTGCTCTCTGTAACAGTTTTAATGCTCAACAGTACCAAACTCTTCTCTCTGTAAGAGGCCTTCTGCACCACAGTAATCAACTGCTGCTCTCTGCAACGATCTTTTTGCAAATCAGTCTTTAACCTCTGCTCTCAGCAACGGTCCTTATGCACCCCAGTTTCCAAACTCTGCTCTCCGCAACAGTCCTTATCTACCCCAGTCCCCAACCTCAGCTCTTTGAAAAATACTTCTGCACTCAAGTCTCCAAACTCTACTCTCTGTAACAGTCCTTCTGCACCCCATTCTTCAACCTATGCTCTCTGTAACAATCCTTCTGCACATTAGTCTTTATCCTCTGCTCTCAGCAACGGTCCTTATGCACCACAGTCTCCAACTTCTGTTCTTGGCAACAGTATTTCTGCACCACAGTCTGCATCATCTGCTCTCTGTAAGATTCCTTCTGTACTGCAGTCTCCAACCTCTGCTCTCTGTAACGGTCTTCCTGGACCCCAGTATCTCACCTCTGCTTTCGGTATCAGTCCTTCTGCACCCCAGTCTCCAACCTCTGCTCTCTGTAAAATTTATTCTGCACCTCAGTCTCCAATCTCTACTCTCTGTGTCAGTTCTTCTGCACCCCTGTTTCCAAACTCTGCTCTCTGAAACAGTCCTTCTGCACCCCAGTCTCCAACATCTGCTCTCGACAACAGTCCTTCTGCACCACAGTCTAGAAACTCTGTTCTCTTTAAAAGTAATTCTGCACCTCAATCTGCAACCTCTGCTCTCTACAACAGTCCTTCTGTACCCCAGTTTTCAACCTCTGCTCTCTGCAACAGTCCTTCCTCACCCCAGTCTCCAAAATATGCTCTCTATAACAGTCATTTTCCACTGCAGTCTCCAACCTCTGCTCTCTGTAACAGTCCTTCTGTACTGCAGTCTCCAACCTCTACTGTCTGTAACAGTCTTTCTGCACCTCAGAATCCAACCTCTGTTCTCTGCAAAAGTACTTCTCCGACCCAATCTCCAACCTCTCCTCTCTGCAACAGTCCTTCTGCACCTCAGTGTCCAAACTGTGCTCTCTGTAGGATCCTTCTGAAACACAGTCTCCAACCTCAGCTTTCTGCCATGGTCCTTCTGCACCTCAGACTCCAACCTCTGTTCTCTGAAACAGTCCTTCTACACCCCAGTCTCCATACTCTGCTTGCACCACCGATCCTTCTGCACCCAAGTCTTCAAAATATGCTCTCTGCAACAGTCCTTCTCCACCCCAGTCTCCAACCTCTACTTTCTGTATCAGTCCTTCTGCACCCCAGTAACCAACCTCTGCTCTCATTACAGTCCTTTTTCACCTAAGTCTCCAAACTCTGCTTTCTGCAACCGACCTTCTGCATGCCAGTCTCCTACATCAGCTCTCTGCAATGATCTTTCTGCACCCTAGTCTCAAACCTCTGCTTGCTGCAACAGTTCTTCTGAACCCCAAACTCCAACATCTGCTCTCTGCAACAGTTCTTCAGTACCTCAGTCTTAAAACGCTGCTCTCTGCAATAATCCTTCTGCACCCCAGTCTCCAACCTCTTCTCTCTTTTACAGTCCTTCTGTACCTCAGTCTCCAACCTCTGCTCTATGCAACAGTCCTTCTGCACACAAGTCTGCAACATCTGCTCTCTGAAATAGTCTTTCTACACCCCAGTCTCCAACCTCTGCTCTCTGCAACAGTACTTCTATACCCCAGTCTCCATACTCTGCTCCCACCAACGTTACTTCTGCACCCCAGTCTTTAATGTCTGCTCTCTGAAAAAGTTTTTCTACACCGCAGTCTCCAAACTCTACTCTCTGCAACAGTACTTCTACACCCCAGTCTCCATACTCTACTCGCCCCAACAATCCTTTAACACCCCAGTCTCCATCCTCTGGTCTCTACATCAGTTCTTTTGCACCCCAGTCTCCTATCTCTGCTCTCTGTAACAGTCCTTCTGTACCGCAGTCTCAAACCGCTGTTCTCTGTAAGGGTCCTTATGCACCCCAATATCCAACCTTTGCTTTCTGTATCATTCATTTTGCACCATATTGTCAAAACTCTGCCCTCTGTAACAGTCCTTCTGCAACTCAGTCTGCAAACTCTGCTCTCTGCAACTGTCCTTCTGCACCCCAGTCTCCATCCTCTGCTCTATGCAACAGTCCTTTTGCACCCAAGTCTCCAACATTTGCTCTCTGCAACAGTCCTTCTCCACCCCAGTCTCCAACCTGTGCTCTCTATAACAGTCCTTCTGTACTGCATTCGCCAACCTCTACTCTCTGTAAGAGTACTTATAAACCCGAGTCTCCAACCTCTGCTTTCTATCAGTTCTTCTGCACCCCAGTCTCCAACCTGTGCCCTGTGTAACTGTTTCTCTGCACCTTAGTCTCCAACCTGTGCTCTCTGCTACAGTCCTTCTAGACCCCAGACTCCAACCTCTGCTCTCTGTAACAATCCTTCTGCACCTCAGTCTCCAACCTCTGTTCTCTGCAACGGTCTATCTGCACCTGAGTCTCCAACCTCTACTCTCTGTAACAGTGCTTCTACACCTCAGTCTCCAACCTCTGCTCTATGTAAGATCTTTCTGCAACCCAGTCTCCAAACTCTGCTCTCTGTAACAGTTTTTCAGCATCTCACTCTCCAAACTCTGCTCTCAGTAAAAGAACTTCTGCACCCCAGTCTCCAAACTCTGCTCTCTGTATCAGTCCTTCTGCACCCCAGTGTCAAACCTCTGCTCTCTGCAATGATCACTCTGCAACCCAGTCTCCAACCCCTGCTCGCTGCAACAGTCCTTATGCACCCCAATCTCCAACATCTGCTCTCTGCAACAGTTCTTCTGTACCTCAGTCTGAAAACTCTGCTCTCTGCTATAATCCTCTTGCACACGAGTCTCCAACCTCTACTCTGTGTAACAGTCCTTCTGTACCTCAGTCTTCAACTTCTGCTCTGTATAAGTCCTGCACCCCTGTCTCCCAGGTCTTCTCTCTGGAACTGTCCTTCTTCACCTCAGTCTTCAACCTCTGCTCTGTGTAACAGTCCTTCTGCACCCCAGTGTCAACCTCTGCTATCTGCTAGGATCATTCTGAATCCCAGTCTCCAACATCTGCTCTCTGCAACAGTCCTTCTGCACCCAAGTCTCCAACATCTGATCTCTGCAACAGTCCTTCTGCACCTCAGTCTGAAAACTCTGCTGTCTCCAATGATCCTTCTGCACCCCAGTCTCATAACTCTGCTCTCTGTAACAGTCCTTCTGCACCTCAGTCTCCAAACTCTGCTCCACGTAAGATCCTTCTGCAACCCAGTCTCCAAATTCTGCTCTCTGTAACAGCCCTTCTGCAACCCAGTCTCCAACCTCTGCTCTCTGTAACAAGCCTTCTGCACCCCAGTCTCCAAAGTCTGCTCTCTCTATTGGTCCTTCTGCACACCAGTCGATAAACTTCTGCTCTTTGTAACAGTCCTTCTGCAGCTTAGTCTCCTACATCTGCTCTCTTCAACAGTCCGTCAGCACCCCAGATTCAAACTTCTGGTTTCTGCAACAGTCCTTCTACACCCCAGTCTCCAGCCTTTGGTATCTGCAACAGTCCCTCTGCACCTCACTCTCCATCATCTGCTCTATGTAAGTTCCTTCTGCAACCAAGTCTCCAAACTCTGCATTCTGTAACAGTCCTTCTGCACGCCTTCTCCCATCTCTCCTATCCGTAAAAGGCCTTCTGCACCCCAGTCTCCAAAGTCTGTTCTCTATAACAATACTACAGCAACCCAGTCTCTCACCTCTTCTCTCTGTAATACTCCTAGTTCACCTCGGTCTACAATCTCTGCTCTCTGTAAGATCCTTCTGCAACCTTGTCTAAAAATTCTGCTCTCTGTAACAGTCCTTCTTCACCTCAGTCTCTAAACTCTGTTCTTTACAATACTCCTTATGTACCCCAGTCGCCTAACCCTACTCTCTGTAACAGTCCTTGCGTACCGCAGTTTCCAAACTCTTCTCTCTCTAATGGTCCTTCTGCACACCAGTCTCCAAACTCTACTTTCTGTATCAGTCCTTCTGCACCCCAGTCTACAAACTCTGCTCTATGAAACAGTCCCTCTTCACCTCATATCCAAACTCTGCTATCTGCGACAGTCCTTATGCACCCCAGTCTCCAAACTATGCTGTCTGCAAAATTCTTTCTGCACCCCAGTCTGCAATGTGTTCTTCGTGTAACAGTCCTTCTGCAGCCAAGTCTCTAACTCTGCTCTCTGCAATGATCCTTCTGTACCACAGTCTTAGACCTCTGCTCTCTGCAACAGGCCTTCTGCAACCCAGTCTCCAAACTCTGCCCTCTGTAAAAGTCCTCCTGTATTGCAGTCTCCAAACACTGCTGTCTGTAATGGTCCTTCTGCACCTCAGTCCCCAACCTCTGCTTTCTGTATCAGTCCTTCTGCACCCCAGACTCCAACCTCTGCTATCTGCAACAGTCTTCTGCACCTCAGTCTCCAAATTCTACTCTCTGCGAAAGTCCTTCTGCACCCAAGTCTCCAACACCTGCTCCCTGCAACAGTCCTTCTTCACCCAGTTTCCAATCTCTGCTATCTGCAACAGTCGTTCTGTACACCAGTCTCCAAATTCTGCTCTCTGTAACAGTCCTTCTGCACCTCAGTCTCAAAATTCTGCTCTCTGCAACAGTTTTTGTGCACCCAAGTCTCCAACCTCTGCTCTCTGCAACAGTCCTTCTACACCCCAGTCTTGAACCTCTGCTCTGTGTAACAGTCCTTCTGCACCCCAGTCTTCAACCTCTGCTCTCTGTAACAGTCCTTCTCCACCATATTCTCCAACCTCTGCTCTCTGTTACAGTCTTTGTACACCGCAGTGTCCAACCTCTGCTCTCTGTAACAGTCCCTCTGCACCCCAATTTCCAACCTCTGCTTTCTGTAACAGTCCTTCTGCACCTCAGTCACCAAACTCTGCTCACTGTAACCGTCCTTCTGCACCTCAGTCTTCATCCTCTGCTCTCTGTAACAGTCCTTCTGCACCTCAGTCTGAAACCTCTGCTCTCTGCACCATCCTTCTGCACCCAGTCTCCAACCACTGCTCTCTGTAACAGTCGTCCTTCACCTCAATCACCAACCTCTGCTGCCTGTAAGATCCTTCTGCAACCCAGCCTCAAAACTCTGCTCTCGATAACAGTCCTTCTGCAACCCAGCCTCGAAAGTCTTCTCTGTATAACAGTCCTTCTGCAACCCAGTCTCCAACCTCTGCTCTCTGAAACAGTCCTTCTGCAACAAAGTCTTCAACCTCTGCTATCTTTAACGATCCTTCTGCACCCCAGGCTCCCACCTCAGCTTTCTGTATCATAATTCTTCAAACGAATCTCCAAGTCTTCTCTGTAACAGCCCTTCTTCATGTCAGTCTCCAAACTCTGCTCTCTTCAACATTCTTTCTTCACCCCAGTCTCCAACCTCTGCTTTCTGCAACATTCCTTCAGTACCGCAGGCTTTAACCTGTTCTCTCTGTAACAGTCCTTCTGCACTCCAGTCTCCCACTTCTGTTTTCTGTAACGATCCTTCTGCAGCCCAGTCTCGACCTCTGCTCTCTGCAATGATTCTTCTATAACTCCGTCTCCAACTTCTGCTGTCTTCAACGATCCTTCTGCACCTCACTCTCCAAACTCTGCTCTCTGCAACATTCCTTCTGCACCCCAGTCTCCAAACTCTGCTCTCTGCAACGATCCTTCTGCACCCCAGTCTCCAACGTCTCCTCTCTTTAACACTCCTTCTGAACCCCAGTCTCCAACCTCTGTTCTCTGTAAGGTCCTTCTGCACCCCAGTTTCCAAACTCTGCTCTCTGTAACATTCCTTCTCCAAACCAGTCTCAAAGCTCTGCTTTCTTCAACGGTCCTGCTGTAACCCAGTCTCCAAACTCTGTTCTCTGAAACAGTCCTTCTACTCCCCAATTTCCAATCTCTGCTCTCTGTAACAGTCCTTCTGTACGGCAGTCTCCAATTTCTGCACTCTGTAATGGTTCTTCTGCACCCTAGTCTCCAACCTTTGCTTTCTGTATCAGTCATTATTCACCACAGTCTCCAAACATAGCTCTCTGTTACAGTCCTTCTGCACCTCAGTCTCCAAAATCTGCTTTCTGTAAGATCCTTCTGCAACAAAGTTTCCAAACTCTGCTCTCCATAAGAGTCCTTCTGCACACCAGTCTCCAACCTCTGCTCTCTGCAATGATTCATCTTCACCCCAGTCTCCGACCTCTGCTCTCTGCAACAGTAATTCTGAACCCCAGTCTCAAACATCTGCTCTCTGCAACAGTCCTTCTGCACCTCAGTCTGAAAACTCTGCTCTCTGCAACGATCCTTGTGCACCCCAGTCTCCAAACTCTGCTTTCTGTAACAGTCCTTCTGCACCTCAGTCTCCAACTTCTGCTCTCTTCAACAGTTCTTCTGCATCCCAGTCTTTAACATCTACTCTCTGAAACAGTCCTTCTACACCCCTGCCCAAATGCAGAAGAATAATACCTGAACTATCGCTCACCCTTCAAAAAATCAACTCAAAATGCATTAAACACCCAGAAACTAGACCAGAAATTATGTAGTTTCTAGGAAAAAACAAAGTCAATACTCCAACCTACAGGCAGAGGCAATGACTTTCTCAATAGGATGCCACAGCTCAGTAGATAACACAAAAAGTTAGCTAATAGGATGGCATCAAATTAAGAAGGTTCTGCACAGCAAAGGAGACAATTAGAATATGAAGAGAGAACCTATGGAATGGAAGAAAATCTTTATGAGGTGCTCTTCTAAAAGAGGATGAATATTTAGAATATTAATAAAAAACTCAAAAAACTTAACATCAAACCCACAATTATTAAATAACCCTATTATCAAATAACCCAATTACCAAATGGGAAACTAAATGAACTAAACAGACACGTCTTAGAAGAAAATATGTGAGTGGCCAACAAATATATGAAAATACTTGCAAGTCAAGACTACCCTGAGATTTCATCTCACTTCAGTGACAAAGGCAACCACCAAGAATACAAACAGAAATGGGTGTGACAAGGAGAGAATTGGAGAGAAAGGAGCACTCTCACCCTGTTGGTGGGCATGTAAATCAGCACAACCACAATGGAAATCAGGATGGAGGCTCCTCAAGAGTATCCATGGACCACCCTGCGACCCAGCTCTACCTCTGCTTGGTATTTATCACAGCGGATTGAAGTCATCATACTATAATGACACATACATGCCCATGAACCAGCCGAGGTGACATCAGTGAATGAATGGATAAAGAACATCTGGTATATGCACACTGGAATTTCATTCAGCCATAAAGAAGAACGAAATTATGTCATGCTGGAAGATGGATGGATCTTCAGAACATTAAGGGAAATAAGAAACTAAGAAAGTTAAGGGCCGTATGTTTTTTCTCTGTTAAAGCTAGAGGGGGAAAAAGAAGGAAAGTTGGGAAGGGAGTCTCATCATTTAAGTTGAAGGAAGATCAGTAGAGTCAAGGCACAAGGGGAGGAGGTGAGGAAAAGAGAAATATTGGAATGATATTGGCCAAAGTTCACGGTTATTTTGTGTGCATGTTCAAATATGTGTCAGCAAATCCCACCATTATGGACCACTACAATGCACCAATGAAGTGTGAAAAGAAGAGTATCACATTACATAGGAAAGGTACTATTCTAGGAGGGTGCCCATTTTTTCTCATCTATAAATACCACGATCATTTACCACTGTGAAAAATCTCTACAGATTCAAAAGTTCTGATCACTGCTCCACCACATGGCCTCTTCTACTTCAGGGTCCCCTTATTCTCACTGAAATCAGGGAGCCAGTTTCAACGATGCCATCTGTTAATGTCTTTCCAGGGTGCCGAGGACAGCGGCTGCGGGTTTCACAAGGATCTGGTGCTGCCTCCTGAACACATGTCCACGAGGCCTTTGCGAAGGCTGGTGCTCCAGGCCCTCCTCCAGATCCAGCTGTGAGGCCAGGGAAGGGGTCACATAATACGCCATCCAACACCTTATTTATTTCTGATCACCATCCTCTCCATTATTACAGGATCATATTGGTCATTGAACTTAAGAAAACACTGAATCCAGATTTCAGTCCATCAAACAAAGAGTCTAATAGCCACTCCCCTTGGCTCAGGAAAATCCTTGGCCCTAACATTTTTGGTGATTAAGTCACTGTGACTGCATTCAAGATGATCCAGCAATATGTCCTGACTTCTTTGGTCTAGAAGACTCAAACAAATTGTCTTATATATTTTTAAGGCTCCTATTAACAAAATACAGTAAAATATTTACCTTTTATTTTGGTGTGACCCTTATACTCTCTTGGGCTATATTTTATACTCTTACCTGAGGCGTTCTAGGATCACACCCCAATTAAGAGTCTGGTGACAATGTGAGATGATGCATGAGCATCTTAAAGACAATTGGGCTGGGGATGTGGCTCAAGCAGTAGTGAGCTTGCCTGGCACAAGTACGGCCCGGGTTCAATCCTCAGCAGCACATACCAACAAAGATGTTGTGTCCGCCGAGAACTAGAAAATGAGTATTAAAAATTCTCTCTCTCTCTCTCTCTCTCTCTCTCTCTCTCTCTCTCTCTCGCTCCCCCTCTCCTCTCCTCTCCTCTCTTCTCTCACTCTCTCTTAAAAAAAAAGACAACTGCCCAGGTAGAGTCACCACAGGGTCTTCAATTTAGGGAAAGCTAGTCTCTTTGGGATAGGCGGGGCTGCTTCTGACAGCAAAGAGGGTTAATGGAGATTTCAGGGTTCAAGGCTCTGAGATTTGTCTAATTCCACTGGTATTTTGCCATTCTAATTAACAGGGTCTCAATCATTCCCCCATTAATGTCCTAATTGACATAAGAGAGACCTGGAGAAATTGTGGATTTATAATTTTCTTTGTACTTCTGCAATTTGGAGAATTGGATGTTTTATTCTGATATTAACCTTTATCAGTTTCCAGAGAGAAAATATTTCTCATGATCTGAACCTGACTTGAAGGAGAAATATAATGCTTTAACCTATCATTTTCTTTCTGTAAGTCTCCCACTCCAGTCAGTAACAGCAGTCTGTAGTCATGTTGTAATGTTCATTCCCACCCTGAAGGTCGATGGTGTTATTCCAAAGCTCAGTTTTCCATAGACATTTGATTTCAGGCCACGATAACTTAAAGTCTCTGTTGGATCATTGCACACCAGGAATTATCAGGTCTCCTTTCCCATGGGCTGTGACATCATCAACATATTCAATTCCCTCAGGTCAGACATCAAACCTACCTCCTCAGATCTGTTATCTAGAACCATCTCTGATGTAAACCACTATTGTGGTCAGTACCACCGTGGTCAGGTAGAGATGAAAAATGACTCTTGATGTCTTAGGGTAGAGGAAGTTGACACAGAAAAAAGTTATAAAATGGTTGGGAGATCTGGAAGAAAAAAAGGAAAATAGAGCAGGTGACACCAACCAATATATGGAAATCCTAACTTTTCTTGAAAGAGAAGCTCATTCCACACTACTGTGACCCACATTCAGGAACAGCTGTCTAGGAGCCTGCACACACAGCTCCTGGCACCGAGGAGATTAGTTCCTGCCTCTATATGGCTGGTTTGCTGCTGCTGCTATGGGATCCAAAGAAACCCGCTTTCTTTCTTTCCTTTCTTCCTCTCTGCCTATTGTTTGGCTGATCTTGACAGAACCTCCTAAAATGGAGGCCTGCAGGCAGGGGAGTGTGGGAAACGAGGTTCTCGTACTTTCGGTCCCTCTGGTGTGGGGAGAACACAGAAGTACAGAGATGGTGCTGAACACCCACACAAAGTGTCCGACACACTTGAACATAAAAATGGGAAAAGGGTGTTTGTGAAAAGAGAGAAGAGAAAGGGGTCTCAGAGATTTTAAAAGCGGGAGTTGGAGTTGAATCTCCAGATACAGACTCTCTAACCAGGTGCCTACAATTCCATGAAAGGCATCTTTTTTCAGATGAATGTATACTCCAGTTTTAAGATTGGTCTAGACTTTGATCGTGCAAAGGGATGCACACCCTTCAGCCAGCTTCCTCAGGGCACTCTGGACCTCGTTGCTTCTCAGCTTGTTAATGATGAGGCTCAACAGGGGGCTCACCACAAAGAAGACCACAGAGACCAGGGTGTCCATGTCCAGCCTCCTCTGGGCCTGTCATAGTGGAAGTTGGCTGTTCCATAGAAGACCACGACGACAGTGAGGGGGGACGCACAGGTGGAGAAGGCCTTTCTCCTGCCCTGGGAGGAGAAAATCCCCAGGATGGCTGTCATGCTGAGTGCGTAGGAGCCTGCAGTAAAGAGGCAGGTGCTCAGGCCCATGGTGGCACTGACAACGTGGAGCGCAGACTCGTTGACAGAGGTGTCTGAGCAGGAGAGCTTCAGGAGCAATGGGGTGTCACAGAGAAAGAGGCTGAACTGGTGGGGCCCACACAGAGTGAGTGTGATGGCCAGCACCGTGTGTGTGACCAAATTCACCAGCCCACACAGCCAGGACCCAGTCACCAGGCCAACACAGACATTCACACTCATGATGACTGGGTACTGAGAAGGACGGCAGGTGGCCACACAGCAGTCATACTGGCCACATAGCCAGTAAGAAGCCTTCTGTGCCAGCACTTGTCACCAAGAAGAAGATCTGGGAAAGGCAGCCCTCATAAGAAATGGCCTTCTTCTCCCAGAAGAAGTTAACCAGCAGTACTGGGAGGGTGGTGGATTTATAGCAGATGTCCAAGAAGCTCAAATTGCTGAAGAATATGTACATTGGAGTGTGCAGAGCAGGACTGACCCTGGTGGCCACTATTATGAGAATGTTCCCCAGGAGAGTGGTCAGTTAAATGACCAGAAAAAGCAGAAAGAACCAGCCCTGTAGGTTGGAGTAGTTGGAAAATCCCAAGATTATGAATTCAGTGACAAATGATTGATTGCTCATTTCCAATGGTATCATAGCTACAAAACAGAGAAAAAGAGACCATGACGAGAATTGACTGAGAGCACCCAAAACAGGCTTGTTAATCTGCAGCAACATGGCAAATAATATTGTATACAGAGATGCCTGGACTCTGGAAAGAGACGTTTAGGAGTGAGTTTAGAGAGAGCATAACTTCTCAGAGACTTTTGCAGGAGTGCTCTTCTGTAAGAATAAATGGAGACTTGGTCAAAATGCACAACCAGCTATCAACCCCTGTGTCTCATTGAATCTGCAGTATCGCCTTCCTAACGCTGTGCTTCACTGTGATGAATTCTTTTTTGTATGTCTGTTATTTTAAGTAATAATTTTTCATTGTGGAAAAATGAAGAAAATGAAGAAAGTTATTCAGAAGAATAGAAAATGTCACAAAATCAAAGCTCTATTTGCATTCATCCCATTCTACCTCTATCTATCTTGAAAATGTCCAAAGCAAAACTTCCCAATATTGTTGTACTCTATTGTTGTTTGCCTTGTAATCTTAATTTCCTAACATGAAATTAAGTTAATATCTCTATTTTTATTGAGTATATAATCCTTCCATTCCATTTAATATCATAAATATTAGAATAGAAGCTTTTATACATATGTATCTGTGATCATCTCTGATTATTTCTTAAAAGTAAAATTATAAGTCACCTGCTTTTAAATACATTGATATACTTTTTCTGTAGAAACTTTTATTTTTTTAAGTTTTATAATATACAAGAAATTTCGACAAATGATATATACTTAGGTATTTTTCTTCTTTTGTATTATAAGATTTACCTCACCAAACATTACATTTTCTGAAAAATAAAATGACTGATACAATTACTGATTTTCTATCATGTTACCCATGCTAATCCGTGATCCATTGTTTTGTACTAAAATTTCTGTTTCTATTTCAATCTTAAATGAAAAATATTATAGTAAAACAGTAGGCTCTTGGTCCAGATAGATGTGAATTGAAATCCATCTGTTGTTTACTAGATGTTGTTTGTAAAAAAGTCAGCTCATCTCTATTCCTCAGTTTGTTCCTTGCTTAGGATATTAATGATGTCTATTTCACAACTGCTGAAAAAAGTTTTTAGATAATATAAGCTATGTGTCTGGCACATTAAATTTACTCAATGCCTTTTATCCAGTTAGAAAATGTCTATCCATTTTTTACCAGTAGTTTTTTTTTTTTTTTTTTTGTGTATGTGTGCTGGGTTTTGAATTCAGAGCCTTATGCATACTAAGCAAGCACTCTACCACTGGACTTTGCCCCTAGTTTCATTCAGTTATAGTTTTTATCATAAATAGATATTGAATTTTTTTATTTTCTCTTCATCTATTGAAATGATATATATTTTTTATTATTTAGTCTGTTACTATGGAAATTCGATTGATTGAATTTTTGAATATTAAACCAGCCTTGCATTCTGGGATTGATCTCAATTGACTGTAATGTTATCCTTATTCTATATGGCTGAGTTCAGTTTGTTAATATTGTTCCCTGCTTGCTTTTGTGTATTCTATTTTCGCTGTTCTCCAAAGATAATCTATTTCTTGAAGAATTCTCAGCTGTATTCTACTGTTATTTTAAGTCAATGCATGTTAGTGGACCAGTCGGAAACAGAGAAGGGATTTCTGATGTTTCCAGGAAGCCCTGCCTTAGGTACTGTAAACTCAGTCACAGGGATATGGCCTTCACAGTGACCCACTTTTTAGCAATATGGCTGAGCCTAGTTCTTATTCCTTTCAACATTAGACATTTCGGCCTGTTCCTTTCCATAGCTGCAAAGGTTTTCCGTTGAGTGTCCTAATGTAACAGTTTCTGTTACTCTTGCCCCTGAAGATTACAGCTTTTTTTCTATGCAAAAAATCAGGAAATGGGTCTGGGAGGAGTTTTGGCTGCTGTTGCTGCTCTTTTTCCCTCCACCTATCCAAGAAATGATACCGTTAAAGACACTTTCTCAGAATACTTTCCTATCTTCCTGGGAGCATTTGGTGGAATTCATGGAGAAAAAGAAAAAATACAAACATCTTATGTCTATAGCCCTCTGGGTCTTTATGCTCTTAAACCAGTCTATACAAAGTCTTTAGCAATCCATTTACTATTTTTTATTTGAGTTTTTTTTTTTTATAAATAAACTCCTATGTATCTAGTGGGTTCTCCCATAGTTAAAAAAAAATGCCTGGATTATTTTGGTTGCTTATCTCTCTCCAGACTTCGGTTAGTTGTTTTCCTTATAATCTTCATCCCTAATAAAGTCAAGGAAAGTGATTAATTTGCATTTTCTTCTGCTCTTTTTGGTTATTATAATGATGAAAACAACATGCTTTCTAGCTATTTCGATAGATACTCAAGGTGAAATTTGAAGTCTATATACTTACTTTTCAAAAATATTTAGTAATTTCTAATTTATTTAAATATGTAGTTATTCTATTCAAAACAATCCCATTCCTAGCATATTTCCAAGGAAATTAATGCACAGTTCACAAAAATTTTGTGTAAAATTCATAATAACTCAAACAAATATTATGCCTTCAGCAGAAGGACAGAAGACAAATCACGGTTTATCATGCAGTGGAATAATGCAGTTACTTTAGAAACACAAATACTGGAACATTAATAACATTGACAAATCTAATATAAAATTTCTGGGTGAAAGAAGCCAGATAGAAAATATATACTGTATGTTTCCTTTGAATAATGTTCAAAAATTAGCAAAACAGCTATAATGGTCAAGTAATAATGGTGGTATTTTTTTTTTTTTGGAGCTCAGGGGTGATATCAGTTGAAGCATCAAAGAATTTTTTAAAGTCACGGAAATGTTTTATATCATGCTTTTTGGTAGTTCATATATATGTAAAATATTATAAACCTGTACACTTTAGATCTGTGTATTCATTGAGTACAAATTATAGTTCAATTCTTAAAAATAGCCTTATTTTAAAAATAAGTAATTAATGGGGAAGAGTGGTACCTGCCTGTAATCCCAGGTACTTGGGAGACTAAGGCAGAAGGATCATAAATTTGAAACTCTGCAAGGCCCACCGCGCCAAATAATTGAAAGGGCTGGGGATATAGCTTCATGGTAGAGTGCCACTGGGTTCAATACCCAGTACTGCAGTAAGTAAGTAAGTAAGTAAGTAAGTAAGTAAATTGATAAATAGAAGTGAAAGCATTTTTTAAAGATGATTTTTAACTCAAGATTGGTTGGAACCACATCTAAATATTTTTTTAGGTCTCTAAGAGGTTAAGTATTTTCTCCCATTTTTTACATTTCTCTACTTCTTTTTTACCACAGTGATAGTCCAGGACATATCACATTTTACAAGTGACATCAGTTGTTTCCTGATCACGATCTGTTTGAAGCAGTGAATGTGATTGGTGGGTGCATTCGGTCTGTATCACAGATACAAAGCCTTGCTCACCATGATGGATGGGCGTGTGCATGTGTGTGTGTGTGTATGTGTGTTATTGGTTGTGGGATTGGTCTTGACTGAGAACACTGTCTTATAGTTAGTGGGATGGCAAGTTGGCATCTCAGGCAACATTGATGGCAGAAATCTCAAAAAATATAGCAGGAATCTGCCCTCTAAGGCTCAGCAAGCTCAGAACACTTGGTTATCCTAATTGCTATAAATGGAAAGACCCTCACTATTGAGCTTCTCTGAGAGCTGCATCACACAGGGGCGAGAGGAGGGAGCCCATTTCCATAGAGATGTACCCTGTTTCTATGGAGACTCCAGCTAGGCTTCAAGGGGCTGGTGAGATAGTACCAGTGGATGCTGCCAAGCCCTGGGTCATTCTGAGGAGCCTGCTACTTCAGGGGATGTGGCAGGGTATCAGCCTATGGGGCCGAGACTAGGCTCTGTGAAGCTGTGTCAGGCCTGAATTCTAAGCAAGGTACTTGGAAATAGAAACCTCGGAAAACATCCCACCCCCCACCATGCCATGGGTGAGAGAGCCCAGGTGTGTCTCTGGAAGCCAGGCTTGGGTATGAGCATGGACGTCAATGATTGCAGAGTATCAACAATAGGGGACCATAATTCTCTTTCAGGTGAGTGCAGATTGAAAACAGGGACATCTGGAGGGAGATAGACTGGGTTTTAGATAATCATCAGATCTCTAGGTCTAGAACACGCAGATAGACCCACTCATGGAATTGTTCATGTGAGTCCAAGGAGCAGGGGTCAATAACTGTGAAACCTGGTTCCCCAGGTTTTAGACACACCTGTTTAATTCAAAAGAGTGATCTGAGTGCTAAAACAAGATCAAAATGAAGTGGTCTGTATCTGAAGACCTGCTGTGTTGAAGATGGGAGAAAATCTCTGAAGCCCTCATGGAGAAGAATATGGAGAACTTTAAAGTCCTAGTTGAAGAGGACACGGTAAAGACAACAAATCAGTTTGGGCAGGCTGGCTAGCTGGTGGGATCACTCAGGAAAACAGGAATATGTGAGGAATAGCAGATGTAGAGGAGGCTTTAGTAGATTTGATTTGAGTAATGTTGAATGTGAGTTATCTGTGGAATAATCACGTGGAAATGCCCATTAAACACAGCCTAGAACTTCAGGTGTGGATTTGGGAGTCATTGTTTTGAAGGCAACTGTTACAGCAAAGGGTGAATATTAAATCCCCTAGGAGAATAGAGAAAGTAGAGAAGGAAATGGAGAAAGTAGGGATTCTTGTGATACTTGGTGTTCACGAAAATTGTAGTAAAAGTTTATCCAGAAATGACTAAAAACACCACACTATCTAGTTCAGTTGTAGGTATCCCATTCTCTAAGTATTTTCCCTAAACAAGAGGTTACCTTATTAGCATTGATTTACAATAAATCAACTTTGAAATGGAGCTAGAAGCTACTTGTACTTGACATTTCTTACGTTCTCTGTTTTCTCTATCAACTACCTGGATGAACTTCAAGTCATTTATAAATCAGTGACATGTACTTTCTTTTAACTCCCCGTATCAAAAAGATCAATATGGCAATCTCTTTTATAGGTAAATATTTAGATGTTTTTTTTTTTTTTAAATAAAATTCCACATAGAAGGCAGTTCCAGCAGATTTTACTATGGGAAATTGGTACATGGTCTGTGAATGTGTAAAAGGGAAAACTAAACCTAAATGTTCACGGATTTAAAAATACAATCTCTGAAGTTGTGCATACTGCTATTGTATAGATCTTAAATATAAAGGTCAGTTCGGGAGGGATAATTTCATGGGGCATTAAAAAAATCTCCCAATGTATGTTTATATAATTTTATCTACATATAAGTTTTTCCTTGGTTTTACTGGCTAATTTCTTGTAGGTCACGGGTGTGGGGTAGTGTAAAGGATAAAACCCAAACAATTTTCCTTATCCTCTATGCTCTTTATTAATGTAGGGCATTAGATTGAATCATTATCATGGTCACCATTAGAATCCATTATTAACAATCATAACTCATGAATGACACTTTGTGACACAATATGTACTTGCTTCTTAGAATTTATATAATGCAGCATAGGAATTAGATCAACTTAATAGTAAACCCTCTGCTCTACAATAATAATAACCATAATCATCATAATCATCTAGGGCATATTTCATAGAAAAATAATTTGAGTGTGAGTCTTCTTAGATTGCTTCAATACACACAAATGCCTGACTTTAAAATCCTTGTTTAATGTAGTTTAATAGTGGCATGTTTTCTGTAAAAATTAGATTGAATTTCGGATAATCCATTCTGTCAAAACTCAGTGAATTTCTTTGAAAAGATGAATTTTTACATACCTGAATCCAATCAGGATTTTTCAAATTGAGTAACGAATAGAGACACACATTACATAAAAATACCTAACACTTATTAAATGCGTATAAGACTTTTACATGCATTAACTTATTTGGTTTACACAACAACCTATAAGATAACCTATTATCCCCATTTTACAGAAAAAAGAATTGAAATTAATGGAAAATATATTAATGCAAGTAGGGAAACATCAATGAATCCCTTTAATTTGCATAATGTACAGTAATTTGTACATTTAATATGTATTAACAGTTATGATTTAAGAAACAAAAAAGAAATTGACTCAGAAAATTTATCATGTAATAACTATTATTTGTAGTGATACTTTGTTATCTGATGATAATACCATATATTAGTAAACTGTCTTATTATCTTCAATGCCCAGACATTCTTGTCTTTGGTTCTAATAATTCATTGCACATGATTAATAGGCCAACACAGCTTTCATTAAAATTTCAAATCTCAGGGCATTAAGAAGCTTAAAATATTTAAATTTTAATAGAAAGTTGGTGCTTCAGTTAAGCACAACTAATTTTAAAATCTAAATATAAACAAAATGAAATAAATAAGTCTAGAGTCTTAAAAAAAAACTTCTTTTTTTTTTTTGCTTTGGCAATAAATGAAATGTTTTTCTGACTAACCTTAGGGATTCATTTTCTCAAACGAAAAAAAAAAAATGGGCATGACCAAAACGAGGAAGAATGGTGTGATCATGAAAATCCTTATGCACATTAGGGAAACAATGATTCCTATTTGATCTCAATAGCACAAGAAATGATTAAAATTTTTAAATCCAATTTTCATGTTGCCCAGTAAATTGCTTAAAACACACACACACACACACACACACACACACACACACACACACACACAGTACAAGGTCAATTTATTCAGAAAAATATCTGAATGATTTCAGGTGCTTGTGGCAATGTGAATTTATTACTTTAAAATCTATGAGCTATCTGGCCTGGCCCAGAGTTGTCCTCATATCCTTCTATGTGGTATGGGTGCTTGGAGCCGAGGGAAAGACCAGAGGTCATTGTGCAGAACAGTTGGCCTCAGTCAGTGAGTTTCAAGTGTTCCCAGTGATGCTGGTTCAAGGACACACTTTGGGGGAGGCTGGGCTCTTTCACCTAACATGCAGGAATGCCCTTACCCCTAACTGGTAGGTTTAAAATCTTAACAAATTCACCAGGATAAAGCCTCCCTCCTGTCTTGAAGATTCAGCACTCAATTCAGCATTTAACATCTCTTTCAGTTCTGTTTTTTGGGGGCCGGTGTGTAGGGGGGCAGTTACCGGAGATTGAACTCAGGGGCTTGAACACTGAGCCACATCCCCAGCCCTATTTTATATTTTATTTATATTTATTTGCTGAGGCTGTCTTTGAACTCACTATCCTCCTGCCTCAGCCTCCTGAGCTGCTGGGTTACAGGCGTGCACCACTGTGCCAGCTCTTTCAGTTTTTTTTTTACTTCACCTGTGCTTCTTCTAGCATAAAGGGGAAAGGGAAGACAAATTATTACCTCTTATGATATGTCAGAGCCTTCTAGTTATAAAACTCTTCAAAATAAAAAATTCTCTTTTCAATTTAGGATTTTAAAATTTATTTTCTTGGTAGTGTTTAGTTTCAATTCAAACCAATTTTGTTCCTATACAGGGTCTAATTTAGTCCTAAGCCAGATCTACTAAGAAACCCAAAGAGAATAAAATCTGATCCCTGTCCTGCTGCACCCCTTCCCTGACTCAGGCAATGGCAATGCCCTACTGAGGTGGATGGCACAAGGCGTCCATCCTCTGGAGAAGCGCAGTATGTTTCTGGGAATGGGCTGATTTGTTTTTATATTTCTTTAATAAGTATAGTTTTGATTTCTCATATGACCATTAAGTATAAAGGAAAAATCATGACTTTCCTAATTAATGCAACTACTTCTAAAGCATACCTCTGTTTGCTCTAAATGCAATGACTCAGCTGTGGAGTGTAAATTGTTAATGTCTAAAGAAAAACTCCTAGTATTCCTGTCAAGGAAGTTTTTGAAAAATTAAATTAAAATCTAGAGAAGGAAAATTAATGTTAAGAAGATAGATTAGTGCTTAGTACTGGGAAACTTGTTCTTGTTCCTGTGCACATTAGTTTGTGCTCTTACTTTTGTTTGATTAAAAGTAATAACAAATCAACTACTTGCTGTAACCATGGCACCGGTTCCAGTCAGTAAGTCAAGAAAGAATACTCAAGGTTTAGGCCAATAGTTTGGGACATTTGTAACTATTATTAAAAGTTAACTAAGCAGAAACAGCTCAAAGCAAAACTCGAACTAAAAGTACAAATGCTTGCTTATGCATAAGCCAAGATACATTCTTCTATTCTAATTGTAGCTACGTAATATTTTGTTTTGTTTGAATAATGATTTCTGTTTTGTAACCACAAAGTACTGTAAGCCTGCCAAAATGAAAAGTATATATGATCAACTTCACAAGTAAAGATTGGGATCAAAACCTTCACTTTGGTGTCTGTGTTGTTTCTCCACCCCCTCTTTCGCCGACTCCTCACCATCCGCTCATCTCCTGAGACCCCCTGTTGGAGCTGGTCTCCGACACTGTCCTACGACCAACTTACAATCTAATGGGAAGATGAACTCAATATGTGCAGGAAACTTGGTAACAATTCTATGTAATCTACAAATTATCATGATTTTCCCTTAGTGTTTGCTTGGGCAGCTCTGGGAATGGAGCACTTAATACTTGTCATAGCCCCTCATTCCATCTTGAATATGTGCTCCTCCAGTTCCTAGTTGGGCCTCTCAATTTTATACTAAACACTAGGGCAACACCTTGTGCAAATGTGCACTCAGTAAAGGTTTGAAGAATGAAGAAGGTCTGTCAAGTACATCCATGGAGCAGAGTTTTTAAAAGATTCTTTAAAGACGGTACTGTGTGGGACCTAAAGGATCTAACAGAGACTTGACAGAGGCGAGAGGATATTTATGTTCAGTGGTTCTGGTGCAGATATCTTGCTGAGAAAAATAAAGCCTCTGTGGGCATAAGTGAGGCAGCATAGCCCAGCGGCTTCTGAGGAACTCAGTGTCTCCTGTCTCCTAAACATATCCCTTATGAAGAACATGGCAGTTCCCACAGAACAAGCAGCTCTGTATCTTTCTTTCCCAATCAGTCATCTCAAAGTCAGGTAACCGAGAATGAAGTCACTTATGAGTGACCCCAAAATATAATATTTCTAAAGGAGGGGGGTTGTGTATGAAGTAGATTACTCACAAGCTTCAGGGATTTTTTACAGTTAATAAATTGCTTGCAACTCCCCTCCCCAAGCATCCATGTGTTGTAAGATAAAGATGAAAACCCCTAGTAAGTGAATGAATACGTTTCTAAACATAACTTCTTCTACAATAATGATATTTATTTAAACAGATATTTTGGTAGGTCTATTGTAATGCTATATTTTATCATAATGGGAATTTGTCCCTATACTTTTTCCCTATAAATTATTTCTTTCTGTACTGCTCATCAAAAGCAGAGGATTAACACTTAGCATTATCTATTGTTTACAATAAGTAATTTTCCACACATATCATCTCACTTAAGGAATTTAGGCATCCCAGGGTTTCTGGTTATGTTTTGGATTTCTTCCAGTACTGGAGGCATCATGCTAAATCCCTCAGATTTTGAGATAACGTCTGAAGTTATTTCTACTCTGGCAATACAAGTAGTATTGTGGAAACTTAGACACACATAGAAAAGGTGCTATGATAGGTCATTACATAAATGCCATCAAAATGGTAATGAAAATATGTACAATATTCTGTAATATTTTTTTTAAGGTGTAGGTGTATTATGATTCTGTGATAGTGTTTTTGAAAATTGTGATGGTACATATACTATTTACCAGCAACTGTCACAGAGAGGTGTAGATTTCTGGTTTTGGTGTGGCCCTTTCTGCTCTCCATACTAGCACCTGGGCTGCAAAGAAAGCTCTTGGTACAACTGGCTGTTGGTCTCCATTCACCACAAAACGGACCTTTTATTCTGAAAGTTGCCTGTCACATATCTGTGGCCTCATGAAAGAGTCAAAATCCTCTGATCTCTCACAATTCATTTTCCTGTGATTGACCTTTATAGAAGTCTGGGGCTGGCCTTTTGGGAATATGCATCGTGCCTTTCCTCTGCAGCTGCTCTGGGACTCCTCAGTGTGCAAACACAACTCAAGGGCAACGGCTTGAGTTCAACTGCAACTATGGAGAGCAGTTAATTTGCTGTTGGAATCATTAATGTCTTGGCAATCACCTGTTCCCAGCATGCAGCGAAAATATCAGTGTCCTCTCTCTTGTGGGATGTGGGTGAGCGAAGTTCAGAGTGAGATTTCTGCTAAGAAGTTGTGGGTGGCTGAAACCTCAAGACTGCCTTCCCTTCCTGCTAGGGAGAGAAGGGTTCAGGGTGGGTGTACACATATTGGGATGGATTTCGCAGGGCATATAAAGTTTTTCCTTCATGTTACATACTTTGCCAGATGGACAGATATCAGAAGCCACAATATTAAAAGCATCCCAACTACCTTCAGCTGATCCACTCCTGCTAAGAGCTGATCCCTTACCTAACCCTGTATGACTTTGTGCCCCTTAATTTTATGATCCTGCTCATGACCTGGTGAAGAAATTGTTTGCTATGGAGTTTAAAAGTAGGGAAAAAAAAGAGTCATCGAATAGCTTTTTCGGGCACAGATGGAGAAAAGACAACAAGCTTGAAAGTCTTGTAGTATTTTACTGCACAAAAAAAAATAAAAATATTAGAGAAAGAGGTAAGTCTCTGAAACTTAAAATTTTCCATAATACAATGGGGTTTTCCTCATGTTTAGGAGAGACACATTAACACTACTCCTAAAAGATCTTAGAATGATTAGCCATCAGGGAAAGGCAAAGCTAAAGCACATTTGATGAAGCACTTCACACATTCCAGGGTCGTCACAATGCAAGGAATGATAATGATGTGTTGTTAAGGGAGTGAGGAAATCAGAAGCTTTATTCACCACTCTTAATAATAAGGTAAGCTGGTTCCACTGGTCTGAAAATAATCTGGAACTTCTTCAGAAAGTTAAATATGGAGTTAACGATCCACCTCTTCCACTCCTACTTGCAAACTCAAGATAAATAAAAAAGTTGTCCACCAATGATTTGTACATGAATGTTCATATAATGTTCATATTATATATAATGTTCATATTATATATATAAAACTTATTCATATTAGTCAAAAAGTAAAAATGACCAGGCAGGTCTGCAATCTAGCTACTCAGGAAGCTGAGGCAGGAGGATCACAAATTCAGGGACAACATGGGCAAATTTACAAGACCCTGTCTGAAAACAAAATTTTTAAAAGGGTTGGGCTTTGGCTTAGTTGTAGAACATTGTTTAGTGTGCAGGAGGCTCCGGGTTCAATCTGCAGTACGACTCCCACACAGACACAAAGTAAAAATTACTATCCAGTGAGAAATGAACAAAGAAATGTGGCATTTTCATTAGATGGAAATCAGTTACAATAAGGAGTAATAAACTAAAATACTTACACAAGCTACAATATAACTGTAAATTGCAAACATCCTAATTGAAAGGAGTCAGATAAAAAGGCATATATGGTATTACTTCATTAAAAATATCCACAAAACTCGAATGTATACATGGGTCTTTCCACATGTGAAGGAGAAACACAGAAATGGTGTTTATTTAAAACTTAGAATCAAGATCCATTAGAAAAATGCAAGTCAAAGTCAAATTGCACATAGCACTTCACATTCACTAGTGTTGGCTAGAGCTGCAATATTGGGGGAAAGGAGATTGACTGCTTTGGGTATAGGCTTTTTTTGGAGAGAAAAGTAATAAAAATATTCTGAAATACCTGTGGATTATAGAACCCAGGTGAGGTCACAATGTGTCACATACTTAGCACATTGTGCTTCTCCTGGTTGGAGGGGCACCACAGTGGTCATGAGACACTGTGTATGGAGAAAGTGCACTTATAATTGCTGCTGAAGAGTTCACATATTTCTACAACTAAGACATTTCCTAGAATGAAACCATCATCTAGTTCTAATCTCACTATACAGTCTGTCTCCCAGCCAGCTTCCTCAGGGCACTCTGGACCTCATTGCTTCTCAGGCTGTGAATGATGGGCTTCAACATGGGGGTCACCACACAGAAGAGCACAGAGACCAGAATGTCCGTGTCCAGCCTTCTCTGGGCCTGTCATAGTGGAAGATGGCTCTTCCATAGAAGACCACCACGACAGTGAGGGAGAACGCACAGGTGAAGAAGGCCTTTCTCCTGCCCTAGGCACAGGGAATCCCCAGGATTGCCGCCATGATGAGTGCATAGGAGCCTGCAGTGAAGAGGCAGGGGCTCAGGCCCATGGTGGCACTGACAATGTGGAGCACAGACTCGTTGACAGAGGTGTCTGAGCAGGAGAACTTCAGGAGCCATGGGGTGTCACAGAGAAAGTGGCTGATCTGGTGGGGCCCACACAGAGTGAGTGTGATGGCCAGCACCGTGTGTTTGACCAAATTCACCAGCCCACACAGCCAGGACCCAGGCACCAGGCCAACACAGACATTCATACTCATGATTACTGGGTACTGAGAAGGACGGCAGGTGGCCACACAGCAGTCATACTGGCCACACAGCCAGTAAGACACCTTCTGTGCTAGCACTTGTCACTAAGAAGAAGATCTGGGAAAGGCAGCCCTCATAAGAAATGGCCTTCTTCTCCCAGAAGAAGTTCTCCAGCAGTAATGGGAGGGTGGTGGATGTGTAGCAGATGTCCAAAAAGCTCAAATTGCTGAGGAAAATGTACATTGGAGTGTGGAGAGCAGGACTGACCCTGTTATCCACTATTATGAGCTGTTCCCCAGGAGAGTGGTCAGGTAAATGACCAGAAAGAGCAGGAAGAACAAGCCCTGTAGGTTGGAGTGGTTGGAAAATCTCAAGAAGATGAATTCAGTGACAAATGATTGATTGCTCATTTCCAATGTTGTCATAGCTACAAAACAGAGAAAAAGAGACCATGATGAGAATGGACTGAGAGCACCCCCAAACAGGCTTGTTAATATGCAGCAACATGGCATATAATATCGAATGAAAAGCAGCCTGGAGACTGATAACCTGTGGGACTGGTCTCAGGAAATCAGACTCATGGAGCCGCACACATTTGCAGGGGTAATGGTGGGTGGGAGTAACCAGAGAATTGCTAGAAGCCAACAGAAAGCCATTCGACCTCATCATGGTGTGAAGTCATTTCTCACTGTCTCAGTAATCTGTGTCTCCGTTTGTCCATTTATGTAAACATAGGATTTTTGGAGAAGTTCATTTTCATTGCAAATATTAAGAAAAAAATTTACAAAGCAGAGTCATCATCTGCAGAAGCATTCGGTGTTACCTTCAGTGTTTTCCAATGTAGAGTTTTTCTCATTTTACATCAATCTTGATCTCTGTGTTCGGAAAGGCAGAAGTCAACTATTCCTGTACAATGCTGAAATTATCAGGGCCAGAGCAAAATAGAGGAAAAAAGTTGATGAAGTGGGGTTGGACTGGCTATCTTAAGTATACAGGGAAGATCAGTGGAGTAGAAGGAGAATGAGAGGGCAGGGAGGTTTGGGAAGTGAGGAAATGTGAAAAGTCTTTACGCAGATCATGTTATGTGCACATCGAAGTCTAAAACAGGGGACTGCACCTGTATGTATATGTAGAAAGCACCAGACTGAAATTAACACATAAGTGACCCAAAGAAAGATCAGTAGAGAAAGGAGAATGGGAGCGGGAAGGGGAGGGAGATGGGGTTTGGGGACTGAATGGAGTAAATCAGATTCCATGCACGTAGGATCTTTTCCAAATCAACCCAACTTCTATGTATAACTATTATGCTCTAATAAAAAATATAAGAAGATGACATGATCCTATCAGCAAAGAGTGAGATTTGAATTCTTCTTGACCTATTTTTATACCTTTAATTTCTTTCTTTTGTCTAATGACTCTGGCAATTTCAAGGATTAAGTTGTATAGAAGTGTTGAAAGAGGGGGCACCCTGTCTTCTTCCAGTTTTTAGAGTGAATGCTTTCAACCTTTCTTCACTTAAGATGATGCTGCCTTGGGTTTAGCATAGATAGCTTTTACAATGCTTTTACAAAGTTTCTTCTGTCCCTAGTGTTTCTACTGTTTTGACAGGTAGGGGTGCTATATTTTGTTAAATGCTTTTTCTGCATCTATTAAGATGATCAATAAACTTACATCTCTCTTAAATAAACTTAATCTCTCCCCTTTGCCTAAACATTCAGATCATCTCTAGTCCTATAAATATTTTAATGAACATTTTCCTACATAAACATATGTGACCATTTCGAATTATCTCTTCAGAATCAAATTTAAATCTGACATAAAAGAATTTGTTGTGCAGTTTCTATTTAAAACTAGCTCATGAGAGAAATTATATTAAGTGAAATAAGCCAGACACATAAAGAGAAATAGCAGTTTTTCACTTCTTAGTGGAAGCTAAAAAGTTGATCTCAGAGAAGTAGGGAGTAGAGCGGTGGTTATTGGAGCCTGGGAGAGAATCACAAAAATCATTGTGAGTCTGATTTCTCAAAGACGCATGTGAAGGACTGCCTGAAATATGCCCTCTGAGTGTGGTCTTTAAAAAAAAAATAAGAGTGAACTTCTAACAGGGTCGTCAGAAAATCATTCTTCTCTCCTCAGTGGGCAGCAGGAGGTCCATTGGTCTGGCTGCCTTGGAGCTAGCTATGGTGTGCAAATGGGCAGGACCAGGACGGCTGGAGAATCTCAATAATCACTAGTAGACCACATTCTAGGTGAGGGCAGGCTGGAAACAGGCCATACAGAAGGAAATGGCTTGAGCTCTGAAAATGACAGAATCTGTGGATTTAGGAAAGTGTTGTGGGTCCAATCCACTCATAACACCTACTCCCTGGGTCAGTCCACGGTTGCCACAGTTACCACAGGCCTGACCAGAACAACCCGGAAAGGGAGATGCACTCTGGCCTCTTGGCTTGGAGGTTTTGTCTGGGGCCAGCTGACCAATTGCTGCCGGCCTGAGATGAGGTGGGATGCCCAGGTGGAAGGGAACAAAGGGGGAAGAATCCCTACCTCATGGCAGCCAGAAGGTTGGGGCGGGGGAAGGGACAGAATGAGACAGTTCGCAGGGGACATGATGTGATTTCCCAGGTCATGTCCCCGGCCACACTCCACCTGCAGATACTCCTATCAGTACAGTGGGCCTTTCAGATAATTAACCCACAAAATGGATGGATCCACAGATTAGCTCACAAGTCTCACAGTCTAATCATTTCACCTCTGAACACTGCTACTGTGGCTAACCCTTAGCTTTTGGTGGGGGGATACCTTATTTCTAAGCCATAATATTCTCTACAGTCCATGTGCTTTGGTTAGAACACCTTCATGTAGTCAGGGAGAGTAATCTGGTGCCAAAACAAGATTAAAAGGAAATATCTGGTAACTGAAGATGTGACATTTGGAGCTTGGGGAAAAGCTCTGAAGAGGAGCCGTAGGTGAAGCACTTTAAATTCCTGGTGACGAGGACACAAGAGGGCACCTGTCTTTGGGGTAGCTGAATGGCAGTGAGATCACTCAATAAAACATAAAAAAATGAGCAGGAGCGTGTCTGGGGAGAGGAAAGGGGGAAAGGAGGTTGGGCCTGAAGTCTGGGTACCTGCGGGGTCTCCCCAAGGAGTTTCCAGGAGGCAGCGGAACAGGTTCCCAGGAGATAGGCCTGGGAGTCATGGCTTATAGTGACTGTGGAAGTCACAGGGGCTCACAAAGCCAAAAGAGAGCAGGGTGAGGAGAGAGGGCCTGATGGACTGTGCGGGAAAGAAGGTGTCCAGAAGGAGGCTCACCAGCTATCAGCAATTATTCTGCACCACAGTGTCAAAGCTCTGCTCTCTGTACCAGGCCTTCTGCACCCCAGTCTAAAATCTATGCTCTCTATAACAGTCCTTCTGCACCCCAGTCTACAACCTCTGATCCCTGCAACAATTCTTCTACACCCCAGTCTCCAAGTTCTGCTCTCTGAAACACTCTTTCTGCACCCCAGTCTCGAACATCTGCTCTCTGCAACAGTCTTTCTGCACCTCAGTCTGAAAACTCTGCTCTCTGTAACAATCATTCTGCACCCCGATCTCCAACCTCTGCTCTCTGTAACAGTCCTTCTACACCTCAGTCTCCAAACTCTGCTCTCTATAATATCCTTCTGCACACCAGTCTCCAAACTCTGCTCTTTGCAAGAAAACTTCTGCACCCCAGACTCCAAGTTCTGCTCTCTTAAAGAGTCCTTCTGCACCCCACTCTCGAACATCTGCTCTCTGCAACAGTCCTTCTGCACCTAAGTCTGAAATCTCTGCTCTCTTCAACAATCATTCTGCAACCCAGTCTCCAACCTCTGCTATCTTTAACAGTCCTTCTGCACCTCAGTCTCCAAACTCTGCTCTCTATAATATAGTTCTGCACACCAGGCTCCAAACTGTGATATCTGTAACAGGCCTTCTGCACCCCAGTCTGTAACCTCTGCTCCCTGCAAGAATACTTCTGCACCCCAATCTCCAAGTTCTGCTCTCTGAAAAAGTTTTTCTGCACTCCACTCTCGAACATCTGCTCTCTGCAACAGTCTTTCTGCACCTAAGTCTGAAAACTCTGCTCTCTGCAACAATCATTCTGCAACCAAGTCTCTAAACTCTGCTCTCTGTAACAGTCCTTCTGCACCTCAGTCTCCAAACTCTGCTCTCAAGAATATCATTCTGCACACCAGTCTACAACCTGTGATATCTGTAACAGTCCTTCTGCACGCCAGTCTCCAACCTCTGCTCTCTGTAACAGGCCTTCAGCACCCCAGTCTCCAACCTCTGCTTTCTGTAACACGCCTTCTTCACCCCAGTCTTTAACCTCTTCTCTCTGAAACAATCACTCTGCACCTCAGTCTCCAACCTCTGCTCTTTGCAACAGTCCTTCTGCACACCAGTCTCCAAACTCTACTCTCTGTGAGATCCTTCTGTACCCCAGTCTCCAAACTCTGCTCTCTGTAACAGTCCTTCTGCAACCCAGTATTCAACCTCTGGTCTCTGTAACAAAACTTCTGCACCCCAGTCTCCAACCTCTTCTCTCTGTAACAGTCCTTCTATACCTCAGTCTTCAAACTCTGCTCTCTGTAACGGTCCTTCCGCATCCCAGTCTCCAAACTCTTCTTAGTGTATCAGTCGTTCTGCAACCCAGTCTCCAACCTCTGCTCTCTGCAATGATACTTCTGCACCCCAGTCTTCAAACTCTGCACTCTTTAACAGTCCTTCTGCACGTCAGTCTCTAACCTCTGCTCTCTGTAACAGTCCTTTTGCACCTCAGTATCCAACCTCTGCTCTGTGTAATGATCCTTCTGCACCTCAGTCTCCAACCAATGCTCTCTGTAACAGGCCTTCTGCACTGCAGTCTCCAACCTCTGCTCTCTGTAACCATTTTACTACAACCCAGTCTTCAAGCTCTACTCTCTTTTACAGTCCTGCTGCACCCAATCAAACCTCTGCACTCTGTAACAATCCTTCTGAACCTCAGTCTCAAAACTCTGCTCTCTTTAACAGTTCTTCTGAACATGAATCTCCAAACTCTGCTCTCTGTAACACTACTTATGCAACCCAGTCTCCATCCTCTGCTCTCTTTAAGAATCCTTCTGCACACCAGGCTCCAACCTCTGCTCTCTGTAAAAGTCTTTCTGCACCTCAGTCTCCAACCTCTGCTCTCTGTAACAGTCTTTCTGACTCCCAGTCTCAAACATCTGCTCTCTGCAATGATCCTTCTTCTCCCCAGGCTCCATCCTCTGCTCTCTGCAATGGCCCTTCTGCACACCAGTCTCCAAACTCTGCTCTTTGTAAGAGTCCTTCTGTACCGCAGTCTCCAACCTCTTCTCTCTGTAACGGTCGTTCTGCACCGCAATTGCCAACCTCTTCTTTCTATAATAGTGCTTCTGCACCTCAGACTCCAACTTATGCTCTCTGTAACAGTCCATCTGCACCTCAGTCTGAAACTTCTGCTCTCTGTAACGATCCTTCTGTACCCCAATCTCCAAACTATGCTATCTGTAACAGTCATTTTGCACCCCAGTCTCCAACATCTGCTCTCTGTAAAATGCCTTCTGAACTCCAGTTTCCAAACTCTGTTCTCTGTAACAGGCCTTCTGCACTCCAGTCTCCAACCTCTTCTTTCTGTAATGATCTTTCTGCACCTCAATTTCCAACCTCTACTTTCTGCAACAGTTATTCTTCACCCCAGTCTTCAACCTCTGCTCTCTGTAAGATTCTTCTGCACCTCAGTCTTCAACCTCTGCTCTCTGTATAAGTCCATATGCACACCAGTATCCAACCTCTACTGTAACAGTTCTTCTGCGCCACAGTCTCCAAACTCTACACTCTGCAACAGTCCTCTGCACCCCAGTCTCCACCCTCTGCTCTCGGTAACAGTTCTTCTGCACCCCAATCTCCAAACTCTGCTCTCTGTAACACTCCTTCTGCACTCCAGTCTCCACCCTGTGATCTCTGTAACAATTTGTCTGGACATCAGTCTCCAACATCTGCTCTCTACAACGTTCCTTCTGTACCTCAGTCTCCAAACTCTGCTCTCTGTAAGATCCTTCTGAAACCAATTCTCCAAACTCTGCTCTCTGTAACAGTCCTTCTGCACCCCAATCTCCAAAATCTGCTCTCTGTAACAGGCCTTCTGCACCTCAGTCTTATAACTATTCTCTCTTTAATAGGCCTTCTGCACCCAAGTCTCCATCCTCTGCTCTCTGCAGCGATCCTTCTGCACGCCAGGATCCAACATCTGCTCTCTGCAACAGTACTTCTGCATCTCAGTCTGAAAACGCTGCTCTCTGCACCCCAGTCTTAAACCTCTGCACTTGTAACACTTCTTCTGCACCTCTGTCTCCAAAATTATCTCTGTAAGATATTTCTGCAACCCAGTCCCGAAACTGTGCTATCTGTAACAGTTCTTCTGCACCCCAGTCTCCAACCTCTTCTCTCTGCAACAGTCCTTCTGCACCAGAGTCTTCAACCACTACTCTCTGTAAGATCCTTCTGCACCACAGTCTCCAACCTCTTCTCTCTGTATCAGTCCTTCTGCACCAGATCTCCAAAATCTGCTCTCTGCAATATTTCTTTTGCACCCGAGTCTCCAACCGGCTTTCTGTAACAGTCCTTCTGCACCCCAGATACCAACATCTGCTCTCTGCAATGATCCTTCTTCTACCCAGTCTCCAAACTCTGCTCTCTGTAAAAGTCCTTTTGTATCGCATCTCCAACCTCTTCTCTTTGTAATGGTCCATCTGCTCCCCAATTGCCAACCTTTGCTTTCTGTAAAAGTTCTTCTGCACCCCAGTCTCCAAACTCTTCTGTCTGCAACGATCCTTCTGAACCTCAGTCTCCTACCTCTGCTCTCTGTAAAAGTCCTTCTGCACCTCAGTCTCCATTCTTTGCTCTCTGTAATGGTCCTTCTGAACCCCAGTATCCAATCTCTGCTCTCTGTACTAATCCGTCTGCACCTCTGTGTCCAACGTCTGCTCTCTGTAACAGTTCTTCTGCACCCCAGTCTCCAAACTCTGCTCTCTGTAACAGTCTTTCTATACCGCAGTCTCCAACCTCTACTCTCTATAACGGTCCTTCTGCACCCCAATTGCCAACCTCTGCTTTCTGAAACAGTTGTTCTGCACCTCAGACTCCAACCTCTGCTCTCTGTAACAGACCTTCTAAGCCTCAGTCTGAAACCTCTGCTGTCTGAAACAATCCTTCTAAACCCCAGTCTCCAAACTGTGCTATCTGTAACAATTCTTCTGCACCCCAGTCTCCAACATCTGCTCTCTGTAACAGGTCTTTTGCAACTTAGTCACCAAAGTCTGCTCTCTGTAACAGGCCTTCTGCACCCCGGTCTCCAACCTCTTCTCTCTGCAACAGTCCTTCTGCACCCCAGTCTCCAAACTCTGCTCTCTGTAACAGTCCTTCTAAGCCACAGTCTGAAACCCCTGCTCTCTGCAACAATCTTTCTATACCCCAGTCTTCAAACTGTGCTTCTGCACCTCAGTCTCCAACCTCTGCTTCCTGCAACGATCTTTCTGAAACACAGTTTCCAAACTCTGCACTCTGTAACAGTCCTTCTACACCTAGTCTCCAACCTCTGCTCTCTGCAACAGTCCTTCTGCACCCCAGTCTCCAAACTCTGCTCTCTGCAAAAATTTTTCTACACAACAGTCTCCAACATATTCTCTCTGCAACGATCCTTCTGCATCCCAGTCTCCAATGTCTGCTCCCTACAAAAGTCCTTCTACACCCCAATCTCAAACCTTTGCTCTCTGCTACAGTCCTTCTGCACCCCAGTCTCCAACCTCTGATCTCTGCAACATCTCTTCTGCACCCAGTCTTTAAACTGTGCTCTCTGTAACTATCCTACTGCACCCCGGTCTCCAAACTCTGCTCTCTGTAGCGATCCTTCTGCACTTCAGTCTCCAACCTCTGCTGTCTGCAATGATTCTTCTGCACCCCAGTCTCCAACGTCTTTTTTTCTGCAACAGTGCTTCTGACCCCAGTCTCCAGCCTCTGCTCTCTGTAACATCCTTCTGCACCCCAGTTTCCAAACTCTGCTCTAGGTGACATTTTTTCTTCACCCCAGTCTCCACCCTCTGCTCTTTGTAACGGTACTTCTGTACCACAGTCTCCAATCAATCTCTGCTCACTGCAACATTTCTTCTGCACCCAGGTCTCCAAACTGTGCTTTCTGTAACTGTCTTTCCTACCCCAGTCTCCAACCTCTGCTCTCTGTAACGATCCTTCTGCATTTCAGTCTCCAACCTCTGCTGTCTGCAACGATCCTTCCGCACCTCAGTTTCCAACCTCTGCTCTCTGCAACATTCTGTCTGCACCCCAGTCTCCAACCTCTGCTCTCTGTGAGATCCTTCTTCACCCCGTTCTTCAAACTTTGCTCTCTGTAACAGTCATTCTGCACCTCAGTCTCCAACCTCATCTCTCTGCAACGGCCCTTCTGCACCCCAGTATCCAACCACTGCTCTCTGTATCAGTCCTTCTGCACACAAGTCTCCAAACTCTGCTCTTTGCAACATTTCTTCTGCACCCCAGTCACCAACATGTGCTCTCTGTGACAATCCTTCTGCACCCCAGTCTCCAACATCTGCTCTCTGTAACAATCCTATTGCACCCCTGTCTCCAACGTCTGCTCTCTGTAACTTTCCTTCGCACCCCAGTCTCCAAACTCTGCTCACTGTAACAGTCCTTCTTTACTGCAGTCTCCAACCTCTTCTCTTTATAACGGTACTTCTTCACCCCAATTGCGAACCTCTGTTTTCTGAAACAGTCTTTCTGCACCTCAAACTCCAAACTCTGCTCTCTGTAACAGTCTTTCTAAGCCACAGTCTGAAACCCCTGCTCTCTGCAACAATCTTTCTAAACCCCAGTCTTCAAACTATGCTTCTGCACCTCAGTCTCCAACCTCTGCTTTCTGCAACGATCCTTCTGAAACACAGTTTCCAAACTCTGCACTCTGTAACAGTCCTTCTACACCTAGTCTCCAAACTCTTCTCTCTGTAACAATCCTTCTGCACCTCTGTCTCCAACCTCTGCTCTCTGTAAAATCCTTCTGCAAGTCAGTCTAAAAACTCTGCTCTCTGTAACAGGCGTACTGCACCCCAGTCTCCAACATCTGCTCTCTGTAACAGTTCTTCTTCAAGTCAGTCTCCAAACTCTGCTCTCTGTAACAGGCTTACTGCACCCCAGTCTCCAACCTCTGCTCTCTGTAACAGTTCTTCTGCACTCCAATCTCGAAACTCTGCACTCTATTACAGTCTTCTAAACTGAAGTCTCCAAACTCTTTACTCTGAAACGATCCTTCTGAACCTCAGTCTCCAACCTCTGCTCTCTGCAACAGTCCTTCTGGAACGCAGTCTCCAGACTCTGCTCTCTGTAACATCATTTTGCATCACTTTCTCTAAACTCTCCTCCCTGTAACAGTCTTTCTGCACCACAGTATCCAAACTCTGCTCTCTGGAAACGTCCTTATGCACATCAGTCTCCGAACTTTGCTCTTTGTAATGCTCCTTCTGCACCCCAGTATTAAAAATCTGCTCTCTGTAACAATCCTTCTGCACCTCAGTCTTCAACGTCTGCTCTCTGTAACAGTCTTTCTGCACCCAGTATCTAACATCTGCTCTGTGCAACGGTCCTTCTGCACACCAGTCTTCAAACTCTGCTCTCTGTAACAGTCCTTCTGCACCTATGACTCCAACCTCTGCTCTCTGTAACAGTCCTTCCTAAGCCTCAGATGAAACCTCTGATCTTTACAACAATCCTTGTTAACCCCAGTCTTTAACCTCTGCTCTCTGTAACAGTCCTTCTGCACCTCAGTCTCCAAGCTCTTCTCTCTGCAACAGTCCTTATACACTCCAGTCTCCAACCACTTCTCTCTACAAGGATTTTTTTGCATCCCAGTCTCCAACTTCTGCTCTCTGCAACAGTCCTACTGCACTCCAGTCACCAACCTCTGCTCTCCGCTACAGTCCTTCTTCACCCCAGTCTCAAAACTCTGCTCTCTGCAACATTTCTTCTGAACCCCAGTCTCCAAACTGTGCTCTCTGTAACTGTCCTGCTGCACCCCAGTCTCCAACCTCTGCTCTCTGTAGCTACCCTTCTGTACCTCAGTCTTCAACCTCTGCTCTCTGCAAGATCCTTCTCCACCTCAATCTCTAAGTTCTGCAATTTGTAACAGTCCTTCTGCACCCCAGTCTCCAACTTCTGCTCTCTGAAACGATCCTTCTGAACCTTAGTCTCCCACCTCTGGTCTCTGTAACAAACCTTCTGCACCCCAATCTCCAAACTCTGCACTCTGTAACAGGCCTTCTGCAACCCAGTTTCCAACCTCTTCTCTCTGCAACAATCCTTCTTAACCTCAGTCTCCATCCTCTTCTCTCTGCAACTGTCCTTCTGCACCCCAGTATCCTTCCTCTGCTCTCTGTAAGAATCATTCTGGATGGCATTAGAGCAGATTATGCTAAGTGAAGCTAGCCAATCCTTAAAAAATAAATGCCAAATGACTTCTTTGATATAAGGGGAGTAACTAAGGACAGAGTAAAGACGAAGAGCAGGAGAAGAAGATTAACATTAAATAGGAATGATAGGGGGAGGGAAAGGGAGAGAGAAGGGAATATGCATGGAAAAGGAAGGTGATCCTCAGGGTTTTATAAAATTACATAGAAGAGGAAGTAAGGGGTAAGCAATAAGTACACGAGTGGAATAAATGTTTTACAGTAGAGGTGGTCGAGATAGAAGAGGGGAGGGGAGGGGAGGGATGGGGGGGATAGTAGATGATAGGTTAGAGAGCAGAATTCATCAGACACTAGAATGGCAATGTTTAAATCAATGGAAATGTAACTGATGTAACCGATGTGATTCAGCAATCTGTATACGGGGTAATAATGGAAGTTCATAACCATTCTGAATCAAATTGTGAAACATGATATATTAAGCAAGATGTAATATTTTGAAAGACCAACAATAAAAAAAAGAATCATTCTGCACCCCAGTCTCCAACCGCTCCTCTCTGTAACAGTCCTTCTACACCTCAGTGTCCAAACTCTGCTCTCTGTAATGAACCTTCAGCACCTCAGTCTCCGACCGCTGTTCTCTGTAACAGGCCTTCTGAACCCCATTCTCCAACCTATGCTTTCTGGATATGTCTTTTTGCACACCAGTATCCTAACTCTGCTCTCTGTAACAGTCCTTCTGTACCGCAGTCTCAAAACTCTGCTCTCTGTAACGGTCCTTCTGCAGCCCAGTCTCCAACATCAGCTTTCTGTATCAGTTGTTCTACACCCCAGTCTCCAATCTCTGCATTCAGTAAAAGTCCTTCTGCAACCCAGTTTCCAACTTCTGTTCTCTGCAACATTTCTTCTGCACCCCAGTCTCAATCGGTGCTCTCTGTAACTGTCCTTCTGCATCCCAGTATCCAACCTCTGCTCTCTGTAACGATCTTTCTGCACCACATCCTGAAACCTCTGCTCTCTGCAACGATCCTTCTGACCCTCATAATCCAACCTCTGCTCTCCGGAATGATCCTTCTGAACCCCAGTCTTCAATCTCTGCTCTCTGTAAGAGTCCTTCTGCATTTTAGTCTCCAATCTCTGCTCTCTGTAACAATCCTTCTGCACCTCAGTCTCCATTCTCTGCTATCTGTAAGAATCCATTGGCACACCAGTCTCCAACCTCTGTTCTCTGTAACAGGTCTTCTGCACCACAGTCTCCAAACTCTGCTCTCTGTAACAGGCCTAATGCACCCCAGTCTCCAACATCTTCTCTCTGCAATGATCCTTCTCCACCTCAGTCTCCAACCACTGCTCTCTGCAACAGTCCTTCTGCACCCCAGTCTCGAACCTCTGCTCTCTGTAAGATTCTTCTTCACACCGATCTCCAAACTTTGTTCTCTATAACAGTCTTTCTGCACCTCAGTTTCCAAACTCTGCTCTCTGCTACAGTCCTCTGCACCCCAGTATTTAACCTCTGTTCTCTGCAACAGTCCTTCTGCACCCAAGGCTCCAAACTCTGCTCTCTGTAACAGTTCTTCTGTACTTCAGTCTCCAACCTCTGCTGTCTGTAACGTTCCTTCTGAACCCCAGTCTCTAAACTCTACTTTCCATATAGGTTATTCTGCACCCCAGACTCCAAACTCTGCTCTCTGTAACAGTCCTTCTGCACCTCACTCTTCAACCTCTGCTCTTTTTAACAGTTCTTCTGCACCCCAGTCTCCAACCTTTGCTCTCTGTAAGATCCTTCTTCACCCCGGTCTCCAAACTTTGCTCACCATAACAGTCCTTCTGCACCTCAGTCTCCAACTTCTGCTCTATTCAACATTCCTTCTGCACCCCAGTCTCCAACTTCTGTTCTCAGCAAAAGGCTTTCTACACCCCAGGCCCCAAACTCTGCTCTCTGTAACAGTCCTTCTGTACCGCAGTCTCCAACCACTGCTGTCTGTAACGGTCTTTCTGCACCCGAGACTCTAAACTCTACTTTCTATATCAGTTATTCTGCACCAAAGTCTCCACACTCTGCTCTCTGTAAAAGTCCTTCTGCACCTCAGTCTGTAACCTCTTCTCTCTGCAAAAGTCCTTCTGCACCCCAGTCTCCAAGCTCTTCTCTATGCAACAGTCCTTCTACACCCCAGTCTCCAAACTCTGCTCTCTGTAATGATCCTACTGCACCCCAGTCTCCAAGCTCTGCTCTCCGCTACAGTCTTTTTTCACCCCAGTCTCAAACCTCTGCTCTCTGCAACATTTCTTCTGCACCCCAGTCTCCAACCAGTGCTCTCTGCAACTGTCCTGCTGCACCCCACTCTCCAACCTCTGCTCTCTGTAGCGATCCTTATGCATCTAAGTCTCCAACCTCTGATCTCTGCAACAGTGCTTCTGCACCCCAGTCTTTAAGCTCTGCTCTCTGTAACAGTCCTTCTCCACATAAGTGTCCAAACTCTGCTCTCTGAAAAAATTCTTCTTCACCTCAGTCTCCAAACTCTGTTCTCTGTAACAGGCCTTCTGCACCCCAGTCTTCAACCTCTGCTCTCTGTAACGATCTTTCTGCATCTCGGTCTCTAAACTCTGCTCTCTGTAGAAGACCTTCTTCACCCCATTCTCCAACCTCTGCTCACTGTAACAGTTCTTCTGGTCAACAATCTACAAACTCTGCTCTCTGTAACGCTCCTTCTGCACCCCTGTCTCCATCCTCTGCTCTCTGTAAGAATTCTTCTGCACCCCTGTCTCTAACCACTCCTCTCTGTAACAGTCCTACTGCACTTCAGTCTCCAAACACTGCTCTCTGTAACAGGCTTTCTGAACCCCATTCTCCAACCTATGCTTTCTGGATCAGTCCTGTTGCAAACCAGTATCCTACCTCTGCTCTCTGTAATAATTCTTCTGCAACTGAGTCTCCAACCTCTGCTCTCTGAAACGGTCCGTCTGCACCCCAGTCTCCAAACTCTGTTCGCTGCATCAGTCCTTCTGCACCCCAGTATCCAACCGGTGCTCTCTGTAACAGTCCTTCAGTACCACAGTCTCAAAACTCTGCTCTCTGAAACGGTCCTTCTGCATCCCAGTCTCCAACCTCTGCTGCCTGCAAAAGTCCTTCTACACCCCAGTCTCCAAACTCTGCTATCTAAAATCGTCTTTCTGCACCCCAGTCTCCAACCTCTGCTCTCTGTAACAATCTTGCTCTACCTCAGTCTTTAACCTCTACTCTCTATTACAGTTTTTCTGCATCTCAGTCTCCAACCTCTGCTCTCTGCAACAGTCATTAAGCACCGCTGTCTCAAATTCTGGTCCCTGCAACAGTCGTTCTACACCCCAGTCTCCAACCTCTGCTATCTGCAACAGTCCTTCTGCATCTTAGTCTCCAACCTCTGCTCTCTGCAGCGAACCTCCTACACCCCAGTATCCAACATCTGCACTCTGCAACAGTCCTTGTGCACCTCATTCTAAAAACTCTGCTCTCTGCAACGATTTTTCTTCACCTCAGTTCCCAGACTCTGATCTCTGCAATGGTCCTTCTAATCCCAGTATTCAACCTCTGCTCTCTGTAACAATCCTTCTGCACCTCAGTATCCAACATCTGCTCTCTGAAAAAGTCCTTCTGAACCCCAGTCTCTAACATCTGCTCTCTGTAACAGTCCTTCTGCACCTCAGTCTCCAACATTTCTTCTTTGTAAGATTGTCTGTAACCCAGTATCCAAACTCTGCCCTCTGTAACAATCTTTCTGAACCCCTTCTCCAAGCTCTGTTCTCTGTAACAGTCATTATGAACACAAGTCTTAATACTCTGCTTTCCAAAAGATCCTTCTGCACCCCAGTCTCCTTAATCTGCTCTCTGCAACAGTCCTTCTCCACCCCAGTCTCCAACCTCTGCTCTCTGTAACAGCCCTTTGTAGTGCACTCTCAAAAATCTGCCTCTATGTAACGGTCCTTCTGCACCCAAGTCTCCAATCTCTGCTCTCTGTAACACACCTTCTGCACCTCAGTCTCCAAACTCTGCTCTCTGCAAAAGTCCTTCTGCACCTCAGTCTGAAGCTTTGTTCTCTGCATGAATCCTTCTGCACCCCAGTCTCAAAACTCTGGTCTCTGTAACAGTTCTTCTGCACCCCAGTCACCAACCTCTGCTCTCTGTAACAGGCCTTTTGCACCCCATTCTCCAACCTCTGCTCTCTGTATTAGTGCGTCTTCACCTCAGTGTCCAAACTCTGCTCTCTGCAACACTCCGTCTGCACCCCAGTCTCCAAACTCTGCTTACTGTATCACTCCATCTGCACCACAATTTCCAACATCTGCTCTCTGTAAGAGTCTTTCAGCACCTCAGTCTACAAACTCTGATCTCTGCAACAGTCCTTTTGCACCCAAATCTCCAACATCTGCTTTCTGCAACAGGCCTTCTGCACCAAATCTCCAACCTCTGCCTCTGAAACAGTCCCTCTGCAACCTAGTCTCAAACATCTCCTCTCTGTAACAATTTTTCTGCACCTCAGTTTTCAACCTCTGCTTTCTGCAACGGTCCTTCTGCACCTCAGTCTCCAAAAACTACTCTCTGTAAATGTACTTCTGAACCCCTTGTCAAACTCTGCTGTCCGTAACAGGCCTTCTGCACCTAGGTATCCAACCTCTGTTCTTTATAACAATCCTTCTGCACCCCAGTCTCAAAATTTTGCTCTCTACAACGATCCTTCTGCACCCCAGTCTCCAACATCTTCTCTCTGCAAAGATCTCTCTTAACCTCAGTCTCCAACCTCTGCTCTCTGCAACAGTCCTTCTGCACCCCAGACTCCAAACTCTGCTATCTGCAACAGTCCTTCTGCACCCCAGTCTCCAAACTCAGCTATCTGCAACAGTCCTTCTGCACCCTAGTCTCTAACCTCTTCTCTCTGTAACAATCTTTCTGCACCTCAGTCTCCAAACACTGCTCTCTACAACGGTCCTTCTGAACCTCAGTCTCTAAACTCTACTCTCTGTAACAGTTTTTCTGCACCTCAGTCTCCAACATATTCTCTCTGTACGATCCTTCTGCAACTCAGTCTGTAAATTCTGCCCTCTGGAACAGTCCTTCTGCACACCTTCTCCAACCTCTGTTCTTTTTAAATTTCTTTCTGCACGCCGGTCTCAAACCTCTGCTCGCTACACCAATCCTTCTGCACCCCAGTTTCCAACCTCTGCTCTCTGCAACAGTCCTTCTGCACCCCAGTCTGAAAACTCTGTTCTCTGCAATGATCATTCTGCACCCCAGTCTTTAAAATTTTCTCTCTATAATAGTCCTGCTGTACCACAGTCTCCAAAATCTTCTCTCTGTAAGATCCTTCTGCAACCCTGTCTCCAAACTCTTCTGTTTGTAACTGTCCTTCTGCACCTCAGTCTCCAACCTCTCCTCTGTGTAACAGGCCTTTTGCACTTCATTCTCCAAACTCTGCTGTCTGCAACAGTCGTTCTGCACCGGAGTCTCCAAACTCTGCTTTCTGTGTCAGTCCATCTGCACCCCAATCTCCAAACTCTGCTCCCTGTAACAGTCCTTCTTCACCTCAGTCTCCAAACTCTCCTCTCTGCAACGATCCTTTTGGACCCCAGTCTCCAACCTCTGCTCTCTGTAACAATCCTTCTGCACCACAGTCTCCAAATTCTGCTTTCTGTAAGATCCTTCTGCACTACAGTTTCCAAACTCTGCTCTCTGAAACATTCCTTCTCCACCCCACTCTTTAACCTCTGCCTTTTGCAAGTGTCCTGCGGCACCCCAGTCTCAGACCTCTGTCCTCTGAAACAGTCCTTGTGGTCCCCAGTTTCCAAACTCTACCCTCCGTTATGGTCTTTCAGCACCCCAGTCTCCAAACTCTGCTTTCTGTATCAATCCTTTTGAACCTCAGTCTCAAAACTCTGCTCTCTGTATCTATCCTTCTGCACTTCACTCTCCAACCTGTGCTCTCTGTAATATACCTTCTGCACCCCAGTCTCCAACCTCTGCTCTCTGTAACAGTTTTTCTATACCGCAGTATCCAAAATCTTGTCTCTGTAACGGTCCTTCTGCACCCCAATTTCCAACCTCTGCTTTCTGTAACAGTTTTTCTGCACCTCAGTCTCCAAATTCTGCTCTCTGTAACAGTGCTTCTACACCTCAGTCTCCAACCTCCGCTTTCTGCAACAGTCCTACTGAACCTCAGTCTGACACCTCTGCTCTCTTCACAATCCTTCTGCACCCCAGTCTCCAAACACTGCTCTCTGTAACAGTCCACCTGCACGTCAGTCTCAAACCTCTGCTCTCTGTAAGATCCTTCAGAAACCCAGTCTCCAAAATCTGCCTCGCTATAACTGTCCTTCTGCACCCCAGTTTCCAACCTTTCCTCTCTGTTACAGGCCTTCTGCACCCCAGTCTCCAAACTCTTCTCTCTGTAGCAGGCCTTCTGCACCCTAGTCTTCAATATCTGCTCTCTGCAACGATCCTTCTGCACCCCAGTCTCCAACATCTGCTCTCTGCAATGATCCTACTGCACCTCAGTCTCAAACCTTTAATCTCTGCAACTGTCCTTCTGCACTTCAGTCTCCAAATTCTGCTCTCTGTAAGATTCTTCTGCACCCCTGTATGCAACCTCTGCTCTCTGTAACAGAACTTCTGAATCCGAGTCTCCAACCTCTGCTCATTGTAACAGTCCTTCTGCACCCCAGTCTCCAACCTCTGCTCTATACAACAGTCTTTATGCACCCGAGTTACCAAAATCTGCTCTCTGCAAAAGTCCTTCTGTGCCCCAGTCTCCAAAATCTGCTTTCTAAAAAAGTTTTTCTGCACCTCAGTCTCAAAACTCTGCTTTCTGCAACGACCCTTCTGCACCCCAGTCTCCAACCTCTGCTCTCTGTAACAGTCCTTCAGCACCTCGGTCTCTCAACTTTGCTCTCTGGAAGATTCTTCTGCAACCCAGTCTTTAAACTCTGAACTCTGTAACAGTCTTTCTGCACAATATTCTCCAACCTCTGCTCTCTGTAACACTCTTTCTGCACCCCAGTCTCCATCCTCTGCTCTCTGTAAAAATCCTTCTGCACCCCAGTCTCTAACCGCTCCTCTCTGTAACAGTCCTACTGCACCTCAGTCTCCAACCTCTGCTCTCTGTAATGAACCTTCAGCACCTCAGTCTCCAACCGCTGCTCTCTGTAACAGGCCTTCTGAACCCCATTCTCCAACCTATGCTTTCTGGATTAGTCATTTTGCAAACCAGTATCCTACCTCTGCTCTCTGTAACAATTCTTCTGCACCTGAGTCTTCAACCTCTGCTCTCTGAAACGGTCTGTCTGCACCCTAGTCTCCAAACTCTGTTCTCTGCATCAGTCCATCTGCATCACAATCTCCAACCTCTGCTCCCTGTAACAGTCCTTCTGCACCTCAGTCTACAAACTCTGCTCTCTGCAACAGTCCTTCTGCAACCCAGTCTCTAATATCTGCTCTCCACAAAAGTCCTTCTTCACCAAAGTCTCCAAACTCTGCCTCTGTAACAGTCCTAACTGAAAGGCAGTATCCAACCTCTACTCTCTGCAACAGTGCTTCTGCATACAAATCTCAAACCTGTGCTCTCCGCAACAGTTCTTCTACACCCCATGTCCAGCCTCTGCTCTCTGCAGCAGTCCCTCTGCAACCCAGTCTCCAATCTGCGCTCTCTATAACGATCCTTCTGGACCTCATTCTCCAAACTCTACTCTTTGTAAAAGTACTTCTGCACCCCTTCTCCAAACTCTGCTCTCTGTAACAGGCCTTCTACACCCCAGTCTCCGACCTCTTTTCTGTATAACAATCCTTCTGCACCTCAGTCTCCAACCTCTGCTCTCTACAACGATCCTTCTGCACCCCAGTCTCCAACTTCTGCTCTCTGCAACACCTCTTCGGCACCCCAGTCTCCAACATGTGCTCTCTGCAATAGTCCTTCTGCACCTAGTCTGAAACAATCCTTCTGCACCCTAGTCTCCAACCTCTGCTCTCTGTAACAGTCCTGCTGCAACTTGGTCTACAACCTCTGCTCTCTGTAAGATCCTTGAGCAACCTTGTCTAAAAACTCTGCTCTCTGTAACAGTTCTTCTGCACCCCAGTCTTTAACCTGGGCTCTAGATAACAGTCCTTTTGCACCTCGGTCTCCAAACTCTGCTCTCAGAAACGATTCTTCTGCACCTCAGTCTCCAAACTCTACTCTCTGTAACAGTCCTTCTGCAACCCAGTCTCAAACCTCTTCTGTCTGCAAGGATCCTTCTGCACCCCAGTCTCCAAAGTCTGCTCTCTCTAACAGTCCTTCTGCACCTCAGTCTCCAACCTCTGCTCTCTGTAACAGTCCTTATGCACCTCAGTCTTCATCGTCTGCTCTCTGCAAAAGTCTTTCTACACCCCATTCTCTAACCTCTGTTCTCTGTAACAGTCCTTCTAAATCACAGTCTCCAACATCTGCTCTCTGCAACAGTCCTTCTGCACCCTAGTCTTCAATGTATGCTCTCTGTAAGGGTCCTTCTGTATTGCAGTCTCCAAACTTTGCTCTCTCTAGCGGTTTTTCTGCACCCCAGTCTCCAACCTATGCTCTCTGTATAGTACTTCTGCACCCCAGTCTCTAAACTCTGCTCTCTGTAACATTCCTTCTGCACCTCAGTCTCCAACCTCTGATCTTTCCCACAGTTCGTCTGCACCCCAGTCTTTCACCTCTGTTATCTGCAACAGTTCTTCTGCACCACAGTCTCCAACATCTGCTCTCTGTAACAATGCTTCTGCACTTCAGTCTCCAACCTCTTCTCTGTAACAGTCGTTCTGCACCTCAGTCTCCAATCTCTGCTCTGTGTAAGATCTTTCTGTAATCCAGTCTCCAAACTCTTACCTCTGTAACAGTCCTTCTGCACCATTTCTCCAAACTCTTCTCTCTCTCTGTAACAAGCTTTCTGCACCCCAGTCTCCAACCTCTGTTCTCTGTAACAGTCCTTCTGCACGCCGGTCTCAAACCTCTGCTCTCAACGACGATCTTTCTTCACCCCAGTCTCCAACATCTGCTTTCTAAAACAGTTCTTCTGCACCTCAGTCTCAAAACTCTGCTCTCTGCAGCGACCCTTCTGCACCCCAGTCTCCAACCTCAGCTCTCTGTAACAGTCCTTCAGCACCTCAGTCTCTCAACTCTGCTCTCTGGAAGATTCTTCTGCAACCCAGTTTTAAACTCTGCACTCTGTAACAGTCTTTCTGCACAATAGTCTCCAACCTCTGCTCTCTGTAACACTCCTTCTTCACCCCAGTCTCCATCCTCTGCTCTCTGTATAAATCCTTCTGCACCCCAGTCTCTAACCGCTCCTCTCTGTAACAGTCCTACTGCACCTCAGTCTCCAACCTCTGCTCTCTGTAATGAACTTTCAGCACCTCAGTCTCCAACTGCTGCTCTCTGTAACAGGCCTTCTGAACCCCATTCTCCAACCTATGCTTTCTGGATCAGTCCTTTTGCAAACCAGTATCCAACCTCTGCTGCCTGCAAAAGTCCTTCTACACCCCAGTATCCAAACTCTGCTATCTGCAACAGTCCTTCTGCACCCCAGTCTCCAACCTCTACTCTCTGTAACAATCTTTCTGTACCTCAGTCTCAGACCTCTACTCTCTATAACAGTTTTTCTGCATCTCAGTCTGTAACATCTGCTCTCTGAAACAGTCATTAAGCACCGCTGTCTCAAATTCTGGTCCCTGCAACAGTCGTTCTACACCCCAGTCTTCAACCTGTGCTATCTTCAACAGTCCTTCTGCACCTAAGTCTCCAACCTCTGCTCTCTGCAGCGAACCTTCTGATCCCCAGTCTCCAACATCTGCTCTCTGCAACAGTCCTTCTGCACCTCAATCTGAAAACTCTGCTCTCTGCAACGATCTTTCTTCACCTCAGTTCCCAAACTTTGATCTCTGCAATTGTCCTTCTGAACCCCAGTATTCAACCTCTGCTCTCTGTAACAATCCTTCTGCACCTCAGTCTCCAACATCTGCTCTCTGCAACAGTCCTTCTGAACCCCAGTCTCTAACATCTGCTCTCTGCAACAGTCTTTCTGCACCTCAGTCTCTAACCTCTACTCTCTGTAACAGTCCTTTTGCACCTCAGTCTCCAACATTTGCTCTTTGTAAGATTCTTCTGCAACCCAGTATCCAAACTCTGCACTCTGTAACAATCCTTCTGAACCCCTTCTCCAAACTCTGTTCTCTGTAACAGTCCTTCTGAACACCAGTCTCAATACTCTGCTTTCCACAAAGATCTTTCAGCAATCATTCTTCACCACAGTGTCAAAGCTCTGCTCTCTGTACCAGGCCTTCTGCACCCCAGTCTAAAACCTCTGCTCTCTATAACAGTCCTTCTGCACCCCAGTCTACAACCTCTGCTCCTTGCAACAATCCTTGTCCACCCCAGTCTCCAAGTTTTGCTCTCTGAAACACTGTTTTTGCACCCGAGTCTCGAACATCTGCTCTCTGCAACAGTCTTTCTGCACCTCAGTCTGAAAACTATGCTCCCTGCAACAATCATTCTGCACCCCAGTCTCCAAACTCTGCTCTCTGTAATGGTCCTTCTACACCTCAGTCTCCAAACTCTGCTCTCTATACTATCCTTCTGCACACCAGTCTTCAAACTGTGATATCTGTAACATGCCTTTTGCACCTCAGTCTCCAACCTCTGCTCCATGCAAGATATCTTCTGCACCCCAGTCTCCATGTTCTGCTCTCTGAAAGAGTCCTTCTGCACCCCACTCTCAAACATCTGTCCTCTGCAACAGTACTTCTGCACTTAAGTCTGAAAACTCTGCTCTCTGCAACAATCATTCTGCAACCCAGTCTCAAACCTCTGCTCTCTGTAACATTCCTTCTGCACCTCAGTCTCCAAATTCTGCTCTCTATAATATCTTTCTGCACACCAGTCTCCAAAATGTGATATCTGTAACAGGCTTTCTGCACCCATGTCTCCAACCTCTGCTCCCTGCAAGAATCTTTCTGCACCCCAGTCTCCAAGTTCTGCTCTCAGAAAGAGTCCTTCTGCACCCCACTCTCGAACATCTGCTCTCTGCAACAGTCCTTCTGAACCTAAGTCTGAAAACTCTGCTCTCTGCAACAATCATTCTGCAACCAAGTCTCCAAACTCTTCTCTCTGTAACAGTATTTCTGCACCTCAGTCTCCAAACTCTGCCCTCTGTAACAGACCTTCTGCACCCCAGTCTCTAACATCTGCTCTCTGCAATGATCCTTCTTCTCCCAAGGTTCCAACCTCTGCTCTTTGCAATGGGCCTTCTGCACCCAAGCCTTCAACCTCTTCTCTCTGCAACAATCTTTCTGCACCTCAGTTTCCAACCTCTACTATATGTAACAGTTATTCTGCACCATAGTCTCAAATCTCTGCTCTCTGTAATATTCTTCTGCACCTCAGTCTCCAACCTCTGCTCTCTGTATAAGTCCATATGCACCCCAGTATCCAACCTCTGCTCTCTTTAACAATCTTAGGCACCTAAATCTGCAACTTCAGCTCTCTGCATCGGTAATTCTGCACCCCAGTTTACAAACTCTGTTCTCTGCAACAGTCCTTCTGCACCACAGTCTCCAGGTCTGCTTTCTGTATCAGTTCTTCTGTACCCCAGTCTCCAACCTCTGCTCTCTGTAACAGTCCTTCTGCACCTAAGTCTACAACCTCTGCTCTCTGTAACAGTCCTTCTGCAACCTAGTCTCCAACCTCTACTCTCTGCAACATTTCTTCTGCACCCCAATCTCCAACCTGTGCTCTCTGTAACTGTCCTTCTGCACCCCAGTCTCCAACATCTGCTCTCTGTAAGTATCGTTCTCCACCATAGTCTCCAACCTCTGCTCTCCTCATCGATCATTCCGCACCTCAGTCTTCAACCTCTGCTCTCTGCAACGATCCTTCTGTACCCCAGTCTTTAAGCACTGGTCTCTGTAACACTCCTTATGCAGCTCAGTCTCCCACCTATCCTCTCGGTAAGATACTTCTGCACACCAGTCCAAAACATCTGCTCTCTGCAATGATCCTTAGAACCCCAGTCTCCAAACTCTGCTCCCTGTAACAGTCCTTCTGTACAGCAGTCTCCAAACTCTGCTCTCTGTAACGGTCCTTCTACACCCCAGTCTCCAACCTCTACTTTTTGTATTAGTCATTCTGCACCCCAGTCTCCAAACTCTGCAATCTGTAACAGTTCTTCTGCACCTCAGTCTCCAAACTCTGCTCTCTGTAACACTCCTTCTGCACTCCAGTCTCCACCCTCTGCTCTTGGTAACAGTTCTTCTGCACCCCAATCTCCAAACTCTGCTCTCTGTAACACTCCTTCTGAACTCCAGTCTCCACAATCTGATCTCCGTAACAATCCATCTGGACATCAGTCTCCAACCTCTGCTCTCTAAAACATTCCTTCTGTTCCTCCGTCTCCAAACTCTACTCTCTGTAAAAGTCCTTCTGCACCTCAGTCTCCAAAATTTGCTCTTGGTAAGATCCTTCTGCAAACAATTCTCCAAACTCTGCTCTCTGTAACAGTCCTTCTGCACCTCAATCTCGAAACTCTGCTCTTTGTAACAGGCCTTCTGCACCCAAGTCATAACTCTGCTCTCTTTAATAGGCCTTCTGCACCAAAGTCATAACTCTGCTCTCTTTAATAGGCCTTCTGCACCAAAGTCTCGAACTTCTGATCTCTTCAACGATACTTCTGCACCCCAAAATTTAACATCTGTTCTTTGCAACAGTCCTTCTGCACCTCAGTCTGAAAACGCTGGTCTCTGCAACAATTCTTTTGCACCCCAGTCTTAAACCTCTGCTCTTGTAACACTTCTTTTGCACGTCTGTCTCAAAAATGCTCTCTGTAAGATTTTTCTGCAACCCAGTCTTGAAACTCTGCTATCTGTAAAAGTCTTTCTGCACCCAGTCTCCAACCTCTGCTCTCTGCAACACTTCTTCTGCACCCCAGTCTCCAACCTCTACTCTCTGTAAGATCCTTCTGCACCACAGTCTCCAACCTCTTCTCTCTGTATCAGTCCTTCTGCACCCAGGTCTCCAAACTCTGCTCTGTGCAATATTTTTTTTTGGAACTCACTCCTCAACCTGTGGTCTCTGTAACAGTCCTTCTGCACCCCAGATTCCAACATCTGCTCTGTGCAACGATCCTTCTTCTACCCAGTCTCTGAACTCTGCTCTTTGTAAAAGACTTTTTGTATTGTAGTCTCCAACCTCTTCTCTTTGTAACGGTACATCTGCTTCCCAACTGCCAAACTCTTCTTTCTATAACAGTCTTTCTACTCCCCAGTCTCCAAAGTTTTCTCTCTGCAAAGATCCTTCTGCACCTCAGTCTCATACTTCTGCTCTCTGTAAAAGTCCTTGTGCACCTCAGTCTCTATTTTTTGCTCTCTGTAATGGTCCTTCTGCACCCTAGTTTCCAACCTCTGCTCTCTGTAACAGTCCTTCTAAACTTCAGTCTCCAACCTCTCCTCTCTGTACCAATCCTTCTGCACCTCAGTCTCCAACCTCTGCTCTCATTAACAGTCCTTCTGCACCTCAGTCTCCAAACTCTGCTCTCTGCAACATTCCTTCTGCACCTAAGTCTCCAAACTTTGCTCTCTGTAATGGTCCTTCTGGACCCCAGTATCCAACCTCTGCTCTCTGTATCAATCCTTCTGCACCTCAGTCTCCAAATTCTGCTCTCTGTAACAGGTTTTCTTCACCCTAGTCTCCAACATCTGCTCTCTACAACGGTCCTTCTGCACCCAAATTGCAAACCTCTGCTTTCTGTAACAGTCCTACTGAACCTCAGATTCTATACTCTGCTCTCTGTAACAGTTCTCCTAAGCCTCAGTCTGAAACCTCTGCTGTCTGCAACAATCTTCTGCACCCCAGTCTCCAAACTGTGCTATCTGTAACAATCCTTCTGAATGCCAGTCTCGAACTTCTGCTCCATGCAACAGGTCTTCTGCACCCCAGTCTCCAAAGTCTGCTCTCTGTAACAGGCCTTCAGCACCCCAATCTCCAACCACTTCTCTCTGCAACGATCCTTCTGCACCTCATTCTCCAACCTCTGCTCTCTGCAACAGTCCTTCTAAACTGCAGTCTCCAACCTCTGCTCTCTGCAATGATCCTTCTGCATTCCAGTCTCCAACAACTGCTCTCTGAAGCAGTCCTTCTGCACCCCAGTCTTTAACCTATTCTCTCTTCCACAGTACTTTTGCACCCCAGTCTCCAACCTCTGCTCTCTGCAACATTTCTTCTGCACTCAAGTCTCCAAACTGTGCTCTCTGTAACTGTCCTGCTGCACCCCAGTCTCCAAATTCTGCCTCTCTGTAGCGATCCTTCTGCACCTCATTCTCCAACCTCTGTTCTCGACAACGATCCTTCTGCACCCAAGTCTATATTCTCTGCTCTCTGTAAAAATCCTTTTGCACCCCAGTTTGCAACCTCGCCCCTCTGTAAAAGTTCTTCTGCACCAAAGTCTCCAAGTTCTGCAATTTGTAACAGTCCATATGCACCCCAGTCTCAAACCTCTTCACTCGGGAATGATCTTTCTTCACCTAAGTCTCCAACCTCTGTTCTCTTTAATACTTCTTCTGCACCCAGTCTAAAACATCTGCTCTCTTCAACGATCCTTCTTCTCCCCAGGCTCCAACCTCTGCTCTCTGCAATGGTCCTTCTACATCCTAGTTTCCAAAATCTGCTCTCTTTAACAGTCCTTCTGCACCTCAGTCTCCAACCTCTGCTCTCTGCAACAGTTTTTCTGCACCCCAGTCTCCAACTTCTTCTCTCTGTAACAATCTTTCTGCACCTCAGTCTTCAAAATCTGCTCACTATAACACTCCTTCTGCACCCCAGTCTCCACCCTCAACTCTCTGTAAAACTCTTTCTGCACCTCAGTCTCCAACCTGTGCTCTCTGTAAGATCCTTCTGCAACCCATTCTCCAAACGCTGCTCACTGTAACAGTCTTCTGCAACCCAGTCTCCAAACACTGCTTTCTGTAACAGGCCTTCTGCAACCCAGTCTTCAAACTCTGCTCTCTGTAACAGGCCTTCTGCACCCCATTCTTCAAACTGTGCTCTCTGCAACGATCCTTCTGCACCTCAGTCTCCAAACTTTGCTCTCTGTAACAGTCCTTCTTCACCCCAGGATCCAACATCTGCTCTCTGAAACAGTCCTTCTGCACCTCAGTCTGAAAACTTGGCTCGTTGCAAAAATCCTTCTGCACCCGAGTTTCCAAACTTTGCTCTCTGTAACAGTCCTTCTGAAACCCAGTCTCGAAATTGTGCTATCTTTAACAGTCCTTCTGCACCCCAGTCTCCACCTTCTGCTCTCTGTAACAGGCGTTCTGCAGCCCAGTCTCCAATCTCTGCTCTCTGTAACAGGCGTTCTGCAACCCAGTCTCCAACCTCTTTTCTCTTCAACAATTCTTCTTCACCTCAGTCTCCAACCTCTTCTCTCTGCAACAGTTCTTCTGCACCCCAGTCTCCAACTTCTTTTCTCTGTTACAATCCTTTTGCACCTCAGTTTCCAACCTCTGCTCTCTGCAACGGTTCTTCTGCACCCCAGTCTTCACACTCTGTTCTCTGCAACAGTCTTTCTGCACCCCAGTCTCCAACCTCTGGTCTCTGCAGCAGTCCTTCTGAACCCCAGTCTCCAACTTCTGCTCTCTGCTAAAGTACTTCTGCACCTCAGTCTCCTACATCTGCTCTCTGTATCAGTCCTTTTACACCTCAGTCTCCAACCTCTACTCTCTGCAGCAGTCCTTTTACACCCCAGTAACCAAAATCTGCTTTGTGTAACGATCCTTCTGGACCTTAGTTTCCAACCTCTGCTCTCTGCAACGATCCTTCTGCACCCCTGTCTCCAACCTCTGATCTCTGTATCAGTCCTTCTGCACCACAGTCTCCAAACTCTGCTCTCTTCAAAAGTCCTTATGCACCCAATTCTCCAAACTCTGTTGTCTGCAACATTTCTTCTGCACCCCAGTATCCAAACTGTGCTGTCTGTAACAGTCCTTCTTCACCCCAGTCTACAAACTCTGCTCGCTGTAACAGTCCTTTTGTATCGCAGGCTCGAACCTCTTTTCTTTGTAACGGTCCATCTGCTCCCCAATTGCCAACCTCTGCTTTCTGTAACAGTCCTTCTGCACCCCAGTCTCGAAACTCTTCTCTCTGCAACGATCTTTCTACACCTCAGTCTCCAAACTCTGCTCTCTGTAAAAGTCCTTCTGCACCTCAGTCTCTATCCTTTGCTCTCTTTAATTGTCCTTCTGCAGCCCAGTCTCCAATC
>NW_027521746.1:0-55555 GCF_052094955.1 Ictidomys tridecemlineatus
CAGGTAATCATCAGTACACCAAAACGACTTGGCTCACTAAATTTCGTTCTACTAGGTTAAACCGTTCGTTTGCAGTAACCGTTTTCATTTTTAGGTATCACTTTGTTTCTCCTATAGGGATACATGTATTTGGAACTCTAAATCAAACACGGTTTGTGCTAACTCTTTGAAACTTGACACAAGAAAGCAGTTTCAAGTTCTATCTCTATGGTTTGTTTGCTGTTGATGTAGCCCTAAGCAGAGACTGGCGAAAATCACTTTCATGGAAAGGGGTTGCCAAACTTCCAAAAATCTACGAGTTGCCTGAAACCTCAGCAAACATTTTTTCACCCAATCTTGATGATTCTTTTAGGTAATGATCAGTACACCAAAACCACTTGGCTCACCAAATTTCGTTCTTCTACTTTAAACGGTTCGTTTGCAGTAACCGTTTTCATTTTTAGGTTTCACGTTGTTTTCTCGTATAGGGATACATGTATTTGGAACTCTAAATCAAACACGGTTTGTGCTAGCTCTCTGAAACTTGACACAATGAAAGCAGTTTCAAGTTCTATTTCTATGGTTTTTTGCTGTTGATGTAGCCCTAAGCAGAGACTGGCGTAAATCACTTTCATATAAAGGGGTTGCCAAGCTTCCAAATAACTAGGAGTTGCCTGAAATCTCAGCAAACATTTTTTCACCCAATCTTAATGATTCTTTCAGGTTATGATCAGTACACCAACACCACTTGGCTCACCAAATTTCGTTCTTCTAGGTTAAACCGTTCGTTTGCAGTAACCGTTTTCATTTTTAGGTTTCACTGTTTTCTCCTATAGAGATACATGTATTTGGAACTGTAAATCAAACACGGTTTTTGCTATTTCTTTGAAACTTGACACAAAAAAGCAGTTTCAAGTTCTATCTCTATGGTTTGTTTGCTGTTGATGTAGCCCTAAGCAGAGACTGGCGAAAATCACTTTCATGGAAAGAGGTTGCCAAGCTTCCAATAAACTACGAGTTCCCTGAAATCTCAGCAAACATTTTTTCACCCAATCTTGATGATTCTTTCAGATAATGATCAGTACATCAAAACCACTTGTCTCACCGAGTTTCGTTTTTCTAGGTTAAACCGTTCGTTTGCAGTAACCGTTTTCATTTTTACGTTTCACTCTCTTTTCTTTTATAGGGATACATGTATTTGGAACTCTAAATCAAACACAGTTTGTGCTAGCTCTTTGAAACTTGACACAATAAAGCAGTTTCAAGCTCTATCTCTATGGTTTGTTTGCTGTTGATGTAGCCCTAAGCAAGGACTGGCGAAAATCACTTTCATAAAAGGGGTTGCAAGCTTCAAAAAACTACGAGTTGCCTGAAATATCAGCAAACATTTTTTCACCCAATCTTGATGATTCATTCAGGTAATGATCAGTACACCAAAACCACTTGGCTCACCAAATTTCGTTCTTCTAAATTAAACCATTCGTTTGCAGTAACCGTTTTCATTTTTAGGTTTCACTCTGTTTTCTCCTATAGGGATACATGTATTTGGAACTCTAAATCAAACTCGGTTTGTGCTAGCTCTTTGAAACTTGACACAAGAAAGCAGTTTCAACTTCTATCTCTATGGTTTGTTTGCTGTTGATGTAGCCCTAAGCAGAGAGTGGCAAAAATCACTTTCATGGAAAGGGGTTGCCAAGCTTCCAAAAAACTACCAGTTGCCTGAAATCTCAGCAAACATTTTTTCACCCAATCTTGATGATTCTTTCAGGTAATGATCAGTAAAACAAAACCACCTGGTTCACCAAATTTCGTTCTTCTATGTTAAACCAGTGGTTTGCAGTAACCGTTTTCATTTTTAGGTTTCACTCTGTTTTCTCCTATAGGGATACATGTATTTGGAACTCTAAATCAAACACGGTTTGTGCTAGCTCTTTAAAACTTGACACAAGAAAGCAGTTTCAAGTTCTATCTCTATGGTATGTTTGCTGTTGATGTAGCCCTAAGCAGAGACTGGCGAAAATCACTTTCATGGAAAGGGGTTGCCAAACTTCCAAAAATCTACGAGTTGCCTGAAACCTCAGCAAACATTTTTTCACCCAATCTTGATGATTCTTTTAGGTAATGATCAGTACACCAAAACCACTTGGCTCACCAAATTTCGTTCTTCTAGTTTAAACGGTTCGTTTGCAGTAACCGTTTTCATTTTTAGGTTTCACGTTGTTTTCTCGTATAGGGATACATGTATTTGGAACTCTAAATCAAACACGGTTTGTGCTAGCTCTTTGAAACTTGACACAATGAAAGCAGTTTCAAGTTCTATTTCTATGGTTTTTTGCTGTTGATGTAGCCCTAAGCAAGGACTGGCGAAAATCACTTTCATATAAAGGGGTTGCAAGCTTCCAAAAAACTACGAGTTGCCTGAAATATCAGCAAACATTTTTTCACCCAATCTTGATGATTCTTTCAGGTAATGATCAGTACACCAAAACCACTTCGCTCACCAAATTTCGTTCTTCTAGGTTAAACCGTTCGTTTGCAGTAACCATTTTCATTTTTAGGTTTCACTCTGTTTTCTCCTATAGGATACATGTATTTGGAACTATAAATCAAACACGGTTTGTGCTAGCCCTTTGAAACTTGACACAATAAAGCAGTTTCAAGTTCTATCTCTATGGTTTGTTTGCTGTTAATGTAGCCCTAAGCAGAGATTGTCGAAAATCACTTTCATTGTAAGGGGTTGAAAAGCTTCCAAAAAAGTACGAGTTGCCTGAAATCACAGCAAACATTTTTTCACCCAATCTTGATGATTCTTTCAGGTAATGATCAGTACACCAAAACCACTTGGCTCACCAAATTTCGTTCTTCTAGGTTAAACCGTTCGTTTGCAGTAACCATTTTCAGTTTTAGGTTTCACTCTGTTTTTTCCTATAGAAATACATATATTTGGAATTCTAAATCAAACACGGTTTGTGCTAGCCCTTTGTAACTTGACACAATAAAGCAGTTTCAAGTTCTATCTCTATGGTTTGTTTGCTGTTGATGTAGCCCTAAGCACAGACTGGCGAAAATCACTTACATGGAAAGGGGTTGCCAAGCTTCCAAAAAACTACGAGTTGCCTGAAATCTCAGCAAACATTTTTTCACCCAATCTTGATGAATCTTTCAGGTAATGATCAGTACACCAAAACCACTTGGCTCACCAAATTTCGTTCTTCTAGGTTAAACCGTTCGTTTGCAGTAACGGTTTTCATTTTTAGGTTTCACTCTTTTTTTTCCGATAGGGATACATGTATTTGGAACTGTAAATCAAACAGGGATTGTGCTAGCTCTTTGAAATGTGACACAAGAAACCAGTTTCAAGTTCTATCTCTATGGTTTGTTTGCTGTTGATGTAGCCCTATGCAGACAGAGACTGGCGAAAATCACTTTCATGGAAAGGGGTTGCCAAGCTTCCAAAAAACTACGAGTTTCCTGAAATCTCAGCAAACATTTTTTCACCCAATCTTGAAGATTCTTTCAGGTAATGATCAGTACAACAAAACCACTTGGCTCACCAAATTTCGTTCTTCTAGGTTAAACCGTTCGTTTGCAGTAACCGTTTTTGTTTTTAGGTTTCACTCTGTTTACTCCTATAGGGATACATGTATTTGGAACTCTAAATCAAACACGGTTTTTGCTAGCCTTTGAAACTTGACACAATAAATCAGTTTCAAGTTCTATCTCTATGGTTTGTTTGCTGTTGATGTAGCCCTAAGCAGAGATTGTCGAAAATCACTTTCATAGTAAGGGTTTGAAAAGCTTTCAAAAAACTACGAGTTGCCTGAAATCACAGCAAACATTTTTTCACCCAATCTTGATGATTCTTTCAGGTAATGATCAGTACACCAACACCACTTGGCTCACCAAATTTCGTTCTTCTAGGTTAAACCGTTCGTTTGCAGTAACCATTTTCATTTTTAGGTTTCACTATGTTTTTTCCTATAGGAATACATATATTTGGAATTCTAAATCAAACACGGTTTGTGCTAGCCCTTTGTAACTTGACACAATAAAGCACTTTCAAGTTCTATCTCTATGGTTTGTTTGCTGTTGATGTAGCCCTAAGCACAGACTGGCGAAAATCACTTACATGGAAAGGGGTTGCCAAGCTTCCAAAAAACTACGAGTTGCCTGAAATCTCAGCAAACATTTTTTCACCCAATCTTGATGAATCTTTCAGGTAATGATCAGTACACCAAAACCACTTGGCTCACCAAATTTCGTTCTTCTAGGTTAAACCGTTCGTTTGCAGTAACGGTTTTCATTTTTAGGTTTCACTCTTTTTTTTCCGATAGGGATACATGTATTTGGAACTGTAAATCAAACAGGGATTGTGCCAGCTCTTTGAAATGTGACACAAGAAACCAGTTTCAAGTTCTATCTCTATGGTTTGTTTGCTGTTGATGTAGCCCTATGCAGACAGAGACTGGCGAAAATCACTTTCATGGAAAGGGGTTGCCAAGCTTCCAAAAACCTACGAGTTTCCTGAAATCTCAGCAAACATTTTTTCACCCAATCTTGAAGATTCTTTCAGGTAATAATCAGTACAACAAAACCACTTGGCTCACCAAATTTCGTTCTTCTAGGTTAAACCGTTCGTTTGCAGTAACCGTTTTTGTTTTTAGGTTTCACTCTGTTTACTCCTATAGGGATACATGTATTTGGAACTCTAAATCAAACACGGTTTTTGCTAGCCTTTGAAACTTGACACAATAAATCAGTTTCAAGTTCTATCTCTATGGTTTGTTTGCTGTTGATGTAGCCCTAAGCAGAGATTGTCGAAAATCACTTTCATAGTAAGGGGTTGAAAAGCTTTCAAAAAACTACGAGTTGCCTGAAATCACAGCAAACATTTTTTCACCCAATCTTGATGATTCTTTCAGGTAATGATCAGTACACCAACACCACTTGGCTCACCAAATTTCGTTCTTCTAGGTTAAACCGTTCGTTTGCAGTAACCATTTTCATTTTTAGGTTTCACTATGTTTTTTCCTATAGGAATACATATATTTGGAATTCTAAATCAAACACGGTTTGTGCTAGCCCTTTGTAACTTGACACAATAAAGCACTTTCAAGTTCTATCTCTATGGTTTGTTTGCTGTTGATGTAGCCCTAAGCAGAGACTGGCGAAAATCACTTTCATGGAAAGGGGTTGCCAAGCTTCCAAAAAACTACGAGTTGCCTGAATTCTCAGCAAACATTTTTTCACCCAATCTTGATGATTCTTTCAGATAATGATCAGTATACCAAAACGACTTGTCTCACCAAATTTCGTTCTTATAGGTTAAACCTTTCCTTTGCAGTAACCGTTTTCATTTTTACGTTTCACTCTGTTTTCTTTTATAGGGATACATGTATTTGGAACTCGAAATCAAACACGGTTTGTGCTAGCTCTTTGAAACTTGACACAATAAAGCAGTTTCAAGTTCTATCTCTATGGTTTGTTTGCTGTTGATGTAGCCCTAAGCAAGGACTGGCGAAAATCACTTTCATAAAAAGGGGTTGCAAGCTTCCAAAAAACTACGAGTTGCCTGAAATATGAGCAAACTTTTTTTCACCCAATCTTGATGATTCTTTCAGGTAATGATCAGTACACCAAAACCACTTGGCTCACCAAATTTCGTTCTTCTAAATTAAACCGTTCGTTTGCAGTAACCGTTTTCATTTTAGGTTTCACTCTGTTTTCTCCTATAGGGATACATGTATTTGGAACTCTAAATCAAACACGGTTTGTGCTAGCTCTTTGAAACTTGACACAATAAAGCAGTTTCAACTTCTATCTGTATGGTTTGTTTGCTGTTGATGTAGCCCTAAGCAGAGACTTGCGAAAATCACTTTCATGGAAAGGGGTTGCCAAGCTTCCAAAAAACTACGAGTTGCCTGAAATCTCAGCAAACATTTTTTCACCCAATCTTGATGATTCTTTCAGGTAATGATCAGTACACCAAAACGACTTGGCTCACTAAATTTCGTTCTACTAGGTTAAACCGTTCGTTTTCAGTAACCGTTTTCATTTTTAGGTTTCACTCTGTTTTCTCCTATAGGGATACATGTATTTGGAATTCTAAATCAAACACGGTTTGTGCTAGCTCTTTGAAACTTGACACAATAAAGAAGTTTCAAGTTCTATCACTATGGTTTGTTTGCTGTTGATGTAGCCCTAAGGAGAGAATGGCGAAAATCACTTTCTTGGAAAGGGGTTGCCAAGCTTCCAAAAAACTACGAGTTGCCTGAAATCTCAGCAAACATTTTTTCACCCAATCTTGATGATTCCTTCAGGTAATGATCAGTACATCAAAACCACTTGGCTCACCAAATTTCCTTCTTCTAGGTTAAACCGTTCGTTTGCAGTACCCGTTTTCATTTTTAGGTTTCACTCTGTTTTCTCTATAGGGATAGATGTATTTGGAACTCTAAATCAAACACGGTTTGTGCTAGTTATTTGAAAATTGACACAAGAAAGCAGTTTCAAGTTCTATCTCCATGGTTTGTTTGCTGTTGATGTAGCCATAAGCAGAGAATGGCGAAAATCACTTTCATGGAAAGGGGTTGCCAAGCTGCCAAAAAACTACGAGTTTCCTGAAATCTCAGCAAACATTTTTTCACCCAATCATGATGATTATTTCAGGAAATGATCAGTACACCAAAACCACTTGGCTCACCAAATTTCCTTCTTCTAGGTTAAACCGTTCATTTGCAGTAATCATTTTCATTTATAGGTTTCACTCTGTTTTCTCTATAGGGATACATGTATTTGGAACTCTAAATCAAACACGGTTTGTGCTAGCTCTTTGAAACTTGACACAATAAAGCAGTTTGAAGTTCTATCTCTATGGTTTGTTTGCTGTTGATGTAGCCCTAAGCAGAGACTGGCGAAAATCACTTTCATGGAAAGGGGCTGCCAAGCGTCCAAAAAACTACGAGTTGCCTAAAATCTCAGCAAACATTTTTTCACCCAATCTTGATGATTCTTTCAGGTAATGATCAGTACACCCAAAACCACTTGGCACACCAAATTTCGTTCTTCTAGTTTAAACCGTTCGTTTGCAGTAACCATTTTCATTTTTACTTTTCACTCTGTTTTTTCCTATAGGGATACATGTATTTGGAACTCTAAATCAAACACGGTTTGTGCTAGCCCTTTGTAACTTGACACAATAAAGCAGTTTCAAGTTCGATCTCTATGGTTTGTTTGCTGTTGATGTAGCCCTTAGCAGAAACTAGCGAAAATCACTTTCATGGAAAGGGGTTGCCAAGCTTCCAAAAAACTACGAGTTGCCTGAAATCTCAGCAAACATTTTTTCACCCAATCTTGATGTTTCTTCAGGTAATGATCAGTACACCAAAACCACTTGGCTCACCAAATTTCGTTATTCTAGGTTAAAACGTACTTTTGCAGTAACCGTTTTCATTTTTAGGTTTCATTCTGTTTACTCCTATAGGCATACATGTATTTTGAACTCTAAATCAAACATGGTTTGTGCTAACCCTTTGAAACTTGACACAATAAAGCAGTTTCAATGTTCTATCTCTATGGTTTGTTTGCTGTTTATGTAGCCCTAAGCAGAGAGTGACGAAAATCACTTTCATGAAAACAGTTGCCAAGCTTCCAAAAAGTAGGAGTTGCCTGAAATCTCAGCAAACATTTTTTCACCCAATCTTGATGATTCTTGCAGGTAATGATCAGTACACCAAAACCACTTGGCTCACCAAATTTCTGTTCTTCTAGGTTAAACCGTTCGTTTGCAGTAACCGTTTTCATTTTTAGGTTTCACTCTGTTTTCTCCTATAGGGATACATGTATTTGGAATTCTAAATCAAAAACGGTTTGTGTTAGCTCTTTGAAACTTGACACAATAAAGCAGTTTCAATTTCTATCTCTATGGTTTGTTTGCTGTTGATGTAGCCCTAAGCAGAGACTGGCCAAAATCCCTTTCACGAAAGGGGTTGCCAAGCTTCCAAAAAACTACGAGTTGCCTGAAATCTCAGCAAATATTTTTTCACCCAATCTTGATGATTCTTTCAGATAATGATCAGTACACCCAAAACCACTTGGCTCACCAAATTTCGTTCTTCTAGGTTAAACCGTTTATTTGCAGTAACCGTTTGCATTTTTAGGTTTCACTCTGTTTTCTCCAAGAGGGATATATGTATTTAGAACTCTAAATCAAACACGGTTTATGCTAGCTCTTTGAAACTTGACAAAGAAAGCAATTTCAACTTCTATCTCTATGGTTTGTTTGCTGTTGATGTAGCCCTAAGCCGAGACTGGCGAAAATCACTTTCATGGAAAGGGGTTGCCAAGCTTCCCCATAACTACGAGTTGCCTGAAATCTCAGCAAACATTTTTTAACCCATTCTTGATGATTCTTTCAGGTAATGATCAGTACACCAAAACCACTTGGCTCACCAAATTTCGTTCTTCTAGGTTAAACCGTTCGTTTGCAGTAACCGTTTTCATCTTTAGGTTTCACTCTGTTTTCTCCTATAGGGATACATGCATTTGGAACTCTAAATCAAATACGGTTTTGTGCTAGCTCTTTGAAACTTGACACAAGAAAGCAGATTCAAGTTCTATTTTTATGTTTTGTTTGCTGTTGATGTAGCCCTAAGAAAGAGACTGGCGAAAATCACTTTCATGGAAAGGGTTGCCAAGCTTCCAAAAAACTACGAGTTGCCTGAAATTTCAGCAAACATTTTTCACCCAATCTTGATGATTCTTTCAGGTAATGATCAGTACACCAAAACCACTTGGCTCACCAAATTTCGTTCTTCTAGTTCAAACCGTTCGTTTGCAGTGACCGTTTTCATTTTAAGGTTTCACTCTGTTTTCTCCTATAGGGATACATGTATTTGGAACTCTAAATCAAACACGGTTTGTGGTAGCTATTTGAAACTTGACACAAGAAAGGAGTTTCAAGTTTTATCTCTATGATTTCTTTGCTGTTGATGATATCCCTAAGCAGAGACTGGCGAAAATCATTTAATGGAAAGGGGTTCCCAAGCTTCCAAAAAAACTACGAGTTGCCTGACATCTCAGCAAACATTTTTTCACCCAATCTTGATGATTCTATCAGGTAATGATCAGTACACCAAAACCACTTGGCTCCAAAATTTCGTTCTTCTAAGTTAAACCGTTCGTTTGCAGTAACCGTTTTCATTTTTAGGTTTCACTCTGTTTTCTCCTATAGGGATACATGTATTTGGAACTCTAAATCAAACACGGTTTGTGCTAGCTCTTTGAAACTTGACACAATAAAGCAGTTCAAGTTCTATCTCTATGGTTTGTTTGCTGTTGATGTAGCCCTAAGCAGAGACTGGCGAAAATCACTTTCATGGAAAGGGGTTGTCAAGCTTCCAAAAAACTACGAGTTGCCTGAAATCTCAGCAAACATTTTTTAATCCAATCTTGATGTTTCTTTCAGGTAATGATCTGTACACCAAAACCACTTGGCTCACCAAATTTCGTTCTTCTAGGTTAAACCGTTCATTTGCAGTAACCGTTTTCATTTTAAGGTTTCACTCTGTTTTCTCTTATAGGGATACATGTATTTGGAACTCTAAATCAAACAGGGTTTATTCTAGCTATTTGAAACTTGATACAAGAAAGCAGTTTCAAGTTCTATCTCTATGAGTTGTTTGCTGTTGATGTAGCCCTAAGCAGAGACTGGCGAAAATCATTTTCATGGAAAGGGGTTGCCAAGCTTCCAAAAAAACTATGAGTTGCCTGACATCTCAGCAAACATTTTTTCACCCAATCTTGAGGATTCTTTCAGGTAATGATCAGTACACCAAAACCACTTGGCTCACCAAATTTCGTTCTTTAGGTTAAACCGTTCGTTTGCAGTAACCGTTTTCATTTTTAAGTTCAATCTGTTTTCTCCTATAGGGATACATGTATTTGGAACTCTAAATCAAACACGGTTTGTGCTAGCTCTACGAAACTTGACACAATAAAGCAGTTTCAAGTTCTGTCTCTATGGTTTGTTTGCTGTTGATGTAGCCCTAAGCAGAGACTGGCGAAAATCACTTTAATAGAAAGGGGTTGCCAAGCTTCCAAAAAACTACGAGTTGCCTGAAATCTCAGCAAACATTTTTTCACCCAATCTTGATGATTCTTTCAGGTAATGATCAGTACACCAAAACTACTTGGCTCACCAAATTTTGTTTTTCTAGGTTTAGCCGTTCGTTTGCAGTAACCGTTTTCATTTTTAGTTTTCAATCTGTTTTCTCCTATAGGGATACATGTATTTGGAACTCTAAATGAAACACGGTTTGTGCTAGCTCTTTGAAACTTGACAAAATAAAGAAGTTTGAAGTTCTATCTCTATGGCTTGCTTGCTGTTGATGTAGCCCTAAGCAGGGACTGGCGAAAATTACTTTCATGGAAAGGGGTTGCCAAGCTTCCAAAAAACTACGAGTTGCCTGAAATCTCAGCAAACATTTTTTCACCCAATCTTCATGATTCTTTCAGATAATGATCAGTATGCCAAAATGACTTGTCTCACCAAATTTCGTTCTTATAGGTTAAACCTTTCCTTTGCAGTAACCGTTTCATTTTTACGTTTCACTCTGTTTTCTTTTATAGGGATACATGTATTTGGAACTCTAAATCAAACACGGTTTGTGCTAGCTCTTTGAAACTTGACACAATAAAGCAGTTTCAAGTTCTATCTCTATGGTTTGTTTGCTGTTGATGTAGCCCTAAGCAAGGACTGGCGAAAATCACTTTCATAAAAAGGGGTTGCAAGCTTCCAAAAAACTATGAGTTGCCTGAAATACCAGCAAACATTTTTTCACCCAATCTTGATGATTCTTTCAGGTAATGATCAGTACACGAAAACCACTTGGCTCACCAAATTTCGTTCTTCTAGGTTAAACCGTTCGTTTGCAGTAACCGTTTTCATTTTAAGGTTTCACTCTGTTTTCTCCTATAGGGATACATGTATTTGGAACTCTAAATCAAACACGGTTTGTGCTAGCCCTTTGTAACTTGACACAATGAAGCAGTTTCAAGTTCGATCTCTATGTTTGTTTGCTGTTGATGTAGCCCTTAGCAAAGACTGGCGAAAATCAATTTCATGGAAAGGGGTTGCCAAGCTTCCAAAAAACTACGAGTTGCCTGAAATCTCAGCAAACATTTTTTCACACAATCTTGATGTTTCTTTCAGGTAATGATCAGTACACCAAAACCACTTGGCTCACCAAATTTTGTTATTTTAGGTTAAAACGTTCTTTTGCAGTAACCGTTTTCATTTTTAGGTTTCATTCTGTTTACTCCTATAGGCATACATGTATTTTGAACTCTAAATCAAACATGGTTTGTGCTAGCCCTTTGAAACTTGACACAATAAAGCAGTTTCAAGTTCTATCTCTATGGTTTGTTTGCTGTTGATGTAGCCCTAAGCAGAGAGTGACGAAAATCACTTTCATGGAAAACGGTTGCCAAGCTTCCCAAAAACTACGAGTTTCCTGAAATCTCAGCAAACATTTTTTCACCCAATCGTGATGATTCTTTCAGGTAATGATCAGTACTCCAAAAGCACTTGGGTCACCAAATTTCGTTCTTCTAGGTTAAACTGTTCGATTGCAGTAACAATTTTTATTTTTAGGTTTCACTCTGTTTTCTCCTATAGGGATACATGTATTTGGAATTCTAAATCAAACACGGTTTGTGTTCGCTCTTTGAAACTTGACACAATAAAGCAGTTTCAAGTTCTATCTCTATGGTTTGTTTGCTGTTGATGTAGCCCTAAGCAGAGACTGGCCAAAATCACTTTTACGGAAAGGGGTTGCAAAGCTTCCAAAAAACTACGAGTTGCCTGAAATCTCAGCAAACATTTTTTCACCCAATCTTGATGATTCCTTCAGGTAATGATCAGTACACCAAAACCACTTGGCTCACCAAATTTCGTTCTTCTAGGTTAAACCGTTTATTTGCAGTAACCGTTTGCATTTTTAGGTTTCACTCTGTTTTCTCCAATAGAGATACATGTATTTAGAACTCTAAATCAAACACGGTTTGTGCTAGCTCTTTGAAACTTGACAAAGAAAGCAGTTTCAACTTCTATCTCTATGGTTTGTTTGCTGTTGATGTAGCCCTAAGCAGAGACTGGCGAAAATCACTTTCATGAAAGGGGTTGCCAAGCTTCCCCAAAACTACGAGTTGCCTGAAATCTCAGCAAACATTTTTTCACCCATTCTTGATGATTCTTGCAGGTAATCATCAGTACAACAAAACCACTTGGCTCACCAAATTTCGTTCTTCTAGGTTAAACCGTTCGTTTGCAGTAACCGTTTTCATCTTTAGGTTTCACTCTGTTTTCTCCTATAGGGATACATGTATTTGGAACTCTAAATCAAACACGGTTTGTGCTAGCTCTTTGAAACTTGACACAAGAAAGCAGATTCAAGTTCTATTTTTATGGTTTGTTTGCTGTTGATGTAGCCCTAAGCAGAGACTGGCGAAAATCACTTTCATGGAAAGGGTTGCCAAGCTTCCAAAAAACTACGAGTTGCCTGAAATCTCAACAAACATTTTTTCACCCAGTCTTGATGATTCTTTCAGGTAATGATCAGTACACCAAAACCACTTGGCTCACCAAATTTCGTTCTTCTAGTTTAAACCGTTCGTTTGCAGTAACCGTTTTCATTTTAAGGTTTCACTCTGTTTTCTCCTATAGGAATACATGTATTTGGAACTCTAAATCAAACACGGTTTGTGGTAGCTATTTGAAACTTGACACAAGAAAGCAGTTTCAAGTTTTATCTCTATGATTTCTTTGCTGTTGACGTAGCCCTAAGCAGAGACTGGTAAAATCATTTTCACGGAAAGGGGTTGCCAAGCTTTCAAAAAACTACGAGTTGCCTGACATCTCAGCAAACATTTTTTCACCCAATCTTGATGATTCTATCAGGTAATGATCAGTACACCAAAACCATTTGGCTCACAAAATTTCGTTCTTCTAAGTTAAACCGTTCGTTTGCAGTAACCGTTTTCATTTTTAGGTTTCACTCTGTTTTCTCCTATAGGGATACATGTATTTGGAACTCTAAATCAAACACGGTTTGTGCTAGCTCTTTGAAACTTGACACAATAAAGCAGTTTCAAGTTCTATCTCTATGGTTTGTTTGCTGTTGATGTAGCCCTAAGCAGAGACTGGCGAAAATCACTTTCATGGAAAGGGGTTGCCAAGCTTCCAAAAAACTACGAGTTGCCTGAAATCTCAGCAAACATTTTTTCACCCAATCTTGATGATTTTTTTCAGGTAATGATCTGTACACCAAAACCACTTGGCTCACCAAATTTCGTTCTTCTAGGTTAAACCGTTCATTTGCAGTAACCGTTTTCATTTTAAGGTTTCACTCTGTTTTCTCTGATAGGGATACATGTATTTGGAACTCTAAATCAAACAAGGTTTATTCTAGCTATTTGAAACTTGATAAAAGAAAGCAGTTTCAAGTTCTATCTCTATGATTTGTTTGCTGTTGATGTAGGCCTAAGCAGAGACTGGCGAAAATCATTTTCATGGAAAGGGGTTGCCAAGCTTCCAAAAAAACTACGAGTTGCCTGACATCTCAGCAAACATTTTTTCACCCAATCTTGATGATTCTTTCAAGTAATGATCAGTACACCAAAACCACTTGTCTCACCAAGTTTCGTTCTTCTAGGTTAAACCGTTCGTTTGCAGTAACCGTTTTCATTTTTAAGTTCAATCTGTTTTCTCCTATAGGGATACATGTATATGGAACTCTGAATGAAACACGGTTAGTTCTAGCTTTTTGAAACTTGACACAATAAAGCAGTTTCAAGTTCTATCTCTATAAGTTGTTTGCTGTTGAAGTAGCCCTAAGCAGAGACTGGCGAAAATCACTTTCATAGAAAGGGGTTGCCAAGCTTCCAAAAACCTACGAGTTGCCTGAAATCTCAGCAAACAATTTTTCACCCAATCTTGATGATTCCTTCAGGTAATGATCAGTACACCAAAACTACTTGACTCACCAAATTTTGTTCTTCTAGGTTAAATCGTTCGTTTGGAGTAACCGTTTTTATTTTTAGGTTTCACTCTGTTTTCTCCTATAGGGATACATGTATTTGGAACTCTAAATCAAACACAGTTTGTGCTAGCTCTTTGAAACTTGACACAAGAAAGCAGTTTCAAATTCTATCTCTATGGTTTGTTTGCTGTTGATGTAGCCCAAAGCAGAGACTGGTGAAAATCACTTTAACAGAAAGGGGTTGCCAAGCTTCCAAAAAACTACAAGTTGCCTGAAATCGCAGCAAACATTTTTTCACCCAATCTTGATGATTCTTTCAGGTAATGATCAGTACACCAAAACTACTTGGCTCACCAAATTTCGTTCTTCTAGGTTAAACCGTTCGTTTGCAGTAACCGTTTTCATTTTTAAGTTCAATCTGTTTTCTCCTATAGGGATACATGTATTTGGAACTCTTAATCAAACACGGTTTTTGCTAGCTCTTTGAAACTAATATAAAGCAGTTTCAAGTTCTATCTATATGGTTTGTATGCTGTTGATGTAGCCCTAAGCAGAGACTGGCGAAAATCACCTTCATCAGAAGGGGTTGCCACGCTTCCAAAAAACTACGAGTTGCCTGAAATCTCAGCAAACATTTTTTCACCCAATCTTCATGATTCTTTCAGGTAATGATAAGTACACCAAAACCACTTGGCTCACCAAATTTTGTTCTTCTAGGTTAAACCGTTCGATTGCAGTAACCGTTTTCATTTTTAGGTTTCACTCTTTTTTTTCCTATAGGGATACATGTATTTGGAACTCTAAATCAAACACGGTTTGTTCTAGCTCTCTGAAACTTGACACAAGAAAGCAGTATCAAGTTCTATCTCTATGGTTTGTTTGCCATTGATGTAGCCCTAAGCAGAGACTGGCGAAAATCACTTTCATGGAAAGGGGTTGCCAAGCTTCCAAAAAAATAAGAGTTGCCTGAAATCTCAGCAAACATTTTTTCACCCAATCTTTATGATTCTTTCATGTAATGATCAGTACACCAAAACCACTTGGCTCACCAAATTTCGTTCTTCTAGCTTAAACCGTTTGATTGCAGTAATCGTTTTCATTTTTAGGTTTCAAACTGTTTTCTCCTTTAGGGATACATGTATTTGGAAGTCTAAATCAAACACGGTTTGCGCTAGCCCTTTGAAGCTTGACACAATAAAGCAGTTTCAAGTTCTATCTCTATGGTTTGTTTGCTGTTGATGTAGCCCTAAGCAGAGACTGGCGAAAATCACTTTCATGGAAAGGGGTTGCCAAGCTTCCAAAAAACTACGTGTTGCCTGAAATCTCAGCATACATTGTTTTCACCCAATCTTGATGATTCTTTCAGGTAATGGTCAGTACACCAAAACCACTTGGCTCACCAAATTTCGTTCTTCTAGGTTATACCGTTCGTTTGCAGTAACCGTTTTCATTTTTAGGTTTCACTCTGTTTTCTCCTATAGGGATACATGTATTTGGAACTCTAAATCAAACACGGTTTGTGCTAGCTCTTTGAAACTTGACACAAGAAAGCAGTATCAAGTTCTATCTCCATGGTTTGTTTGCTGTTGATGTAGCCCTAAGCAGAGACTGGCGAAAATCACTTTCATGGAAAGGGGTTGCCAAGCTTCCAAAAAATTACGAGTTGCCTGAATCTCAGCAAACATTTTTTCAGCCAATCTTGATGATCTTTTCAGGTAATGATCAGTACACCAAAACCACTTGGCTCACCAAATTTCGTTCTTCTAGGTTAAACAGTTCGTTTGCAGTAACCGTTTTCATTTTTAGGTTTCACTCTGTTTTCTCCTATAGGGATACATGTATTTGGAACTCTAAATAAAACACGGTTTGTACTATCCCTTTGAAACTTGACACAATAAAGCAGTTTCAAGTTCTATCTCTATGGTTTGTTTGCTGTTGATGTAGCCCTAAGCAGAGACTGGCGAAAATCACTTTTATGGAAAGGGGTTGCTAAGCTTTTAAAAAACTACGAGTTGCCTGAAATCTCAGCATACATTTTTTCACCCAATCTTGATGATTCTTTCAGGTAATGATCAGTACACCAAAACCACTTGGCTCACAAAATTTCGTTCTTCTGGGTTAAACCGTTCGTTTGCAGTAACAATTTTCATTTTTAGGTTTCACTCTGTTTTCTCCTATAGGGATACATGTATTTGGAACTCTAAATCAAACACGGTTTGTGCCAGCTCTTTGAAACTTGACACAATAAAGCAGTTTCAAGTTCTATCTCTATGGTTTGTTTGCTGTTGATGTAGCTCTAAGCAGAGACTGTCGAAAATCACTTTCATGGAAAGGGGTTGCCAAGCCTCAAAAACTACGAGTTGCCTGAAATCTCAGCAAACATTTTTTCACCCAATCTTGATGATTCTTTCAGGTAATGATCAGTACACCAAAACCACTTGGCTCACCAAATTTCGTTCTTCTAGCTTAAACCGTTTGATTGCAGTAACCGTTTTCATTTTTAGGTTTTAATCTGTTTTCTTCTATAGGGATACATGTATTTGGAACTCTAAATCAAACACGGTTTTCGCTAGCCCTTTGAAACTTGACACAATAAAGCAGGTTCAAGTTCTATCTCTATGGTTTGTTTGCTGTTGATGTAGCCCTAAGCAGAGACTGGCGAAAATCACTTACATAAAAAGGGGTTGCCAGGCTTCCAAACACTATGAGTTGCCTGAAATTTCAGCAAACATTTTTTCACCCAATCTTGATGATTCTTTCAGGTAATGATCAGTACACCAAAACCACTTGGCTCACTAAATTTCGTTCTTCTAGTTTAAACCGTTCGTTTGCAATAACCGTTTTCATTTTTAGATTTCACTCTGTTTTCTCCTATAGAAATACATGTATTTGGAACTCTAAATCAAACACGGTTTGTGCTAGCTCTTTGAAACTAGAATCAAGAAAGCAGGTTCAAGTTCTATCTCTATGGTTTGTTTGCTGTTGATGTATCCCGAAGTAGAGACTGGCGAAAATCACTTTCATGGAAATGGGTTGCCAAGCTTCCAAAAAACCAAGAGTTGCCTGAAATCTCAGCAAACATTTTTTCACCCAATCTTGATGATTCTTTCAGGTAATGATCAGTACAAGAAAACAACTTGGCTCACCAAATTTCGTTCTTCTAGGTAAAACCGTTCGTTATGCAGTAACCGTTTTCATTTTTAGGTTTCACTCTGTTTTCTCCTATACGGATACATGTATTTGGAACTCTAAATCAAACACGGTTTCTGCTAGCTCTTTGAAACTTGACACAAGAAAGCAGTTTCAAGTTTTATCTCTATGGTTTGTTTGCTGTTGATGTATGCCTAAGCAGAGACTGGCGAAAATCACTTTCATAAAAAGGGGTTGCCAAGCTTCCAAATAACTACGAGTTGCCTGAAATCTCAGCAAACATTTTTTCACCCAATCTTGATGATTCTTTCAGGTAATGATCACTACACAAAAACCACTTGGCTCACCAAATTTCGTTCGTCTACGTTAAACCGTTCGTTTGCAGTAACCGTTTTCATTTTTAGGTTTCACTCTGTTTTCTCCTATAGGGAAACATGTATTTGGAACTCTAAATGAAACACGTTTTTTGCTAGCTCTTTGAAACTTGACACAAGAACGAAGTTTCAAGTTCTATCTCTATGGTTTGTTTGCTGTTGATGTAGCCCTAAGCAGAGACTGGCGAAAATCACATTCATGGAGAGGGGTTGCCAAGCTTCCAAAAAACTACGGGTGTCCTGAAAGTTCAGCAAACATTTTTTCACCCAATTTGATGATTCTTTCAGTTGATGATCAGTACACCAAAACCACTTGGCTCACCAAATTTCGTTCTTCTAGGTTAAACCATTCGTTTGCAGTAACGGTTTTCATTTTTAGGTTTCACTCTCTTTTCTCCTATAGGGATACATGTATTTGGAACTCTAAATCAAACAGGGTTTGTGCTAGCTCTTTGAAACTTGACACAATAAAGCAGTTTCAAGTTCTATCTCTATGGTTTGTATTCTGTTGATGTAGCCCTAAGCAGAGACTGGCGAAAATCACTTTCATGGAAAGGGGTTGCCAAGCTTCCAAAAAACAACGAGTTGCCTGAAATCTCAGCAAACATTTTTTCACCCAATCTTGATGATTCTTTCAGGGAATGATCAGTACACCAAACCCACTTGGCTCACCAAATTTCGTTCTTCTAGGTTAAACCGTTCGTTTGCAGTAACCGTTTTCATTTTTAGGTTTCACTCTGTTTTCTCCTATAGGGATACATGTATTTGGAACTCTAAATCAAACACGGTTTGTGCTAGCTCTTTGTAACTTGACACAATAAAGAAGTTTCAAGTTCTATCTCTATGGTTTGTTTGCTGTTAATGTAGCCCTTAGCAGAGACTGGCGAAAATCACTTTCATGGAAAGGGGTTGCCAAGCTTCCAAAAAACTACGAGTTGCCTGAAAACTCAGCAAACATTTTTTCACCAAATCATGATGATTCTTTCAGGTAATGATCACTACACCAAAACCACTTGGCCCACCAAATTTCGTTCTTCTAGGTTAAACCGTTCGTTTGCAGTAACCGTTTTCATTTTTAGGTTTCACTCTGTTTTCTCCTACAGGGATACATGTATTTGGAACTGTAAATGAAACAGGGTTTGTGATAGCTCTTTGAAACTTGACACAAGAAAGTAGTTTCAAGTTCTATCTCTATGGTTTGTTTGCTGTTGATGTAGCCCTAAGCAGAGACTGGCGAAAATCACTTTCATGGAAAGGGGTTGCCAGGCTTCCAAAAAACTACGAGGTGCCTGAATCTCAGCAAACATTTTTTTACCCAATCTTTATGATTCTTTCAGGTAATGATCAGTACACCAAAACCATTTGGCTAACCAAATTTCGTTCTTCTAGGTTAAACCGTTCGTTTGCAGTAACCGTTTTCATTTATAGGTTTCACTCTGTTTTCTCCTATAGGGATACATGTGTTTGGAACACTAAATCAAACACGGTTTGTGCTAGCTCTTTGAAACTTCACACAATAAAGCAGTTTCAAGTTCTATCTCTATGGTTTGTTTGCTGTTGATGTAGCCCTTAGCAGAGACGGTCGAAAATCACTTTCAATGAAAGGGGTTGCCAAGCTTCCAAAAAACTACGAGTTGCCTGAAATCTCAGCAAACATTTTTTTACCCAATCTTGATGATTCTTTCAGGTAATGATCTGTACACCAAAACCACTTGGCTCACCAAATTTCGTTCTTCTATGTTAAACCGTCCGTTTGCAGTAACCGTTTTCATTTTTAGGTTTCACTCTGTTTTCTCCTATAGGGACACATGTATTTGGAACTCTAAATCAAACACGGTTTGTGCTAGCTCTTTGAAACTTGACACAATAAAGCAGTTTTAGTTCTATCTCTATTTTTTGTTTGAATTTGATGTAGCCCTAATCAGAGACTGGCAAAAATCACTTTCATGGAAAGGGGTTGCCAAGCTTCCAAAAAACTACGAGTTGCCTGAAACCTCAGCAAACATTTTTTCACCCAATCTTGATGATTCTTTCAGGTAATGATCAGTACACAAAAACCACTTGGCTCACCAAATTTCGTTCTTCTAGTTTAAACCGTTCGTTTGCAGTAACCGTTTTCATTTTTAGGTTTCACTCTGTTTTCTCCTATAGGGATACATGTATTTGGAACTCTAAATCAAACACGGTTTGTGCTAGCTCTTTGAAACTTGACAGAATAAAGCAGTTTAAAGTTCTATCTCTATGGTTTGTTTGCTGTTGATGTAGCCCTAAGCAGAGACTGGCGAAAATCACTTTCATGGAAAGGGGTTGCCAAGCTTCCAAAAAAAACGAGTTGCATGAAATCTCAGCAAACACTTTTTCACCCAATCTTGATGTTTCTTTCAGGTAATGATCAGTACACTAAAACCACTTGGCTCACCAAAGTTCGTTCTTCTAGGTGAAAACGTTATTTTGCAGTAACCGTTTTCATTTTTAGGTTTCATTCTGTTTACTCGTATAGGCATACATGTATTTTGAACTATAAATCAAACACGGTTTGTTCTTGCCCTTTGAAACTTGACACAAGAAAGCAGTTTCAAGTTCTATCTCTATGGTTTCTTTGCTGTTGATGTAGCCCTAAGCAGAGACTAACGATAATCACTTTCATGGAAAGAGGTTGCCAAGCTTCCAAAAAACTACGAATTGCCTGAAATCTCAGCAAACATTTTTCACCCAATCTTGATGATTCTTTCAGGTAAAGATCAGTACACCAAAACCACTTGGCTCACCAAATTTCGTTCTTCTAGGTTAAACCATTCATTTGCAGTAACCGTTTTCATTTTTAGGTTTCACTCTGTTTTCTCCTATAGGGATACATGTATTTGGAACTCTAAATCAAACACGGTTTGTGCTAGCTCTTTGAAACTTGACACAATAAAGCAGTTTTAGTTCTATCTCTATTTTTTGTTTGAATTTGATGTAGCCCTAATCAGAGACTGGCAAAAATCACTTTCATGGAAAGGGGTTGCCAAGCTTCCAAAAAACTACGAGTTGCCTGAAACCTCAGCAAACATTTTTTCACCCAATCTTGATGATTCTTTCAGGTAATGATCAGTACACAAAAACCACTTGGCTCACCAAATTTTGTTCTTCTAGTTTAAACCGTTCGTTTGCAGTAACCGTTTTCATTTATAGGTTTCACTCTGTTTTCTCCTATAGGGATACATGTATTTGGAACTCTAAATGAAACAGGGTTTGTGATAGCTCTTTGAAACTTGACACAAGAATGCATTTTGAAGTTCTATCTCTATGGTTTGTTTGCTGTTGATGTAGCCCTAAGCAGAGACTGGCGAAAATCACTTTCATGGAAAGGGGTTGCCAAGCGTCCAAAAAACTACGAGTTGCCTGAAATCTCAGCAAACATTTTTTCACCCAATCTTGATGATTCTTTCAGGTAATGATCAGTACACCAAATCCATTTGGCTAACCAAATTTCGTTCTTCTAGGTTAAACCGTTCGTTTGCAGTAACCGTTTTCATTTATAGGTTTCACTTTGTTTTCTCCTATACGCATACATGTATTTGGAACTCTAAATCAAACACGGTTTCTGCTAGCCCTTTGAAACTTCACACAATAAAGCAGTTTCAAGTTCTATCTTAATGGTTTGTTTGCTGTTGATGTAGCCCTAAGCAGAGACTGGCGAAAATCACTTTAATGGAAAGGGGTTGCCAAGCGTCTAAATAACTACGAGTTGCCTGAAATCGCAGCAAATATTTTTTCACCCAATCTTGATGATTCTATCAGGTAATGATCAGTACACCAAAACCACGTGGCTCACCAAATTTCGTTCTTCTAGGTTAAACCGTTCGTTTGCAGTAAACGTTTTCATTTTTAGGTTTCACTCTGTTTTCTCCTATAGGGATACATGTATTTGGAACTCTAAATCAAACACGGTTTGTGCTAGCTCTTTGAAACTTGACAGAATAAAGCAGTTTAAAGTTCTATCTCTATGGTTTGTTTGCTGTTGATGTAGCCCTAAGCAGAGACTGGCGAAAATCACTTTCATGGAAAGGGGTTGCCAAGCTTCCAAAAAAAACGAGTTGCATGAAATCTCAGCAAACACTTTTTCACCCAATCTTGATGTTTCTTTCAGGTAATGATCAGTACACTAAAACCACTTGGCTCACCAAATTTCGTTCTTCTAGGTGAAAACGTTCTTTTGCAGTAACCGTTTTCATTTTTAGGTTTCATTCTGTTTACTCCTATAGGCATACATGTATTTTGAACTATAAATCAAACACGGTTTGTTCTTGCCCTTTGAAACTTGACACAAGAAAGCAGTTTCAAGTTCTATCTCTATGGTTTGTTTGCTGTTGATGTAGCCCTAAGCAGAGACTAACGATAATCACTTTCATGGAAAGAGGTTGCCAAGCTTCCAAAAAACTACGAGTTGCCTGAAATCTCAGCAAACATTTTTCACCCAATCTTGATGATTCTTTCAGGTAAAGATCAGTACACCAAAACCACTTGGCTCACCAAATTTCGTTCTTCTAGGTTAAACCGTTCGTTTGCAGTAACCGTTTTCATTTTTAGGTTTCACTCTGTTTTCTCCTATAGGGATACATGTATTTGGAACTGTAAATCAAACACGGTTTTTGCTAGCTCTTTGAAACTTGACACAATAAAGCAGTTTTAGTTCTATGTCTATTTTTTGTTTGAATTTGATGTAGCCCTAATCAGAGACTGGCAAAAATCACTTTCATGGAAAGGGGTTGCCAAGCTTCCAAAAAAAACGAGTTGCATGAAATCTCAGCAAACACTTTTTCACCCAATCTTGATGTTTCTTTCAGGTAATGATCAGTACACTAAAACCACTTGGCTCACCAAAGTTCGTTCTTCTAGGTGAAAACGTTATTTTGCAGTAACCGTTTTCATTTTTAGGTTTCATTCTGTTTACTCGTATAGGCATACATGTATTTTGAACTATAAATCAAACACGGTTTGTTCTTGCCCTTTGAAACTTGACACAAGAAAGCAGTTTCAAGTTCTATCTCTATGGTTTCTTTGCTGTTGATGTAGCCCTAAGCAGAGACTAACGATAATCACTTTCATGGAAAGAGGTTGCCAAGCTTCCAAAAAACTACGAATTGCCTGAAATCTCAGCAAACATTTTTCACCCAATCTTGATGATTCTTTCAGGTAATGATCAGTACACCAAAACCACTTGGCTCACCAAATTTCGTTCTTCTAGGTTAAACCAGTCATTTGCAGTAACCGTTTTCATTTTTAGGTTTCACTCTGTTTTCTCCTATAGGGATACATGTATTTGGAACTCTAAATCAAACACGGTTTGTGCTAGCTCTTTGAAACTTGACACAATAAAGCAGTTTTAGTTCTATCTCTATTTTTTGTTTGAATTTGATGTAGCCCTAATCAGAGACTGGCAAAAATCACTTTCATGGAAAGGGGTTGCCAAGCTTCCAAAAAACTACGAGTTGCCTGAAACCTCAGCAAACATTTTTTCACCCAATCTTGATGATTCTTTCAGGTAATGATCAGTACACAAAAACCACTTGGCTCACCAAATTTTGTTCTTCTAGTTTAAACCGTTCGTTTGCAGTAACCGTTTTCATTTATAGGTTTCACTCTGTTTTCTCCTATAGGGATACATGTATTTGGAACTCTAAATGAAACAGGGTTTGTGATAGCTCTTTGAAACTTGACACAAGAATGCATTTTGAAGTTCTATCTCTATGGTTTGTTTGCTGTTGATGTAGCCCTAAGCAGAGACTGGCGAAAATCACTTTCATGGAAAGGGGTTGCCAAGCGTCCAAAAAACTACGAGTTGCCTGAAATCTCAGCAAACATTTTTTCACCCAATCTTGATGATTCTTTCAGGTAATGATCAGTACACCAAATCCATTTGGCTAACCAAATTTCGTTCTTCTAGGTTAAACCGTTCGTTTGCAGTAAACGTTTTCATTTTTAGGTTTCACTCTGTTTTCTCCTATAGGGATACATGTATTTGGAACTCTAAATCAAACACGGTTTGTGCTAGCTCTTTGAAACTTGACAGAATAAAGCAGTTTAAAGTTCTATCTCTATGGTTTGTTTGCTGTTGATGTAGCCCTAAGCAGAGACTGGCGAAAATCACTTTCATGGAAAGGGGTTGCCAAGCTTCCAAAAAAAACGAGTTGCATGAAATCTCAGCAAACACTTTTTCACCCAATCTTGATGTTTCTTTCAGGTAATGATCAGTACACTAAAACCACTTGGCTCACCAAATTTCGTTCTTCTAGGTGAAAACGTTCTTTTGCAGTAACCGTTTTCATTTTTAGGTTTCATTCTGTTTACTCCTATAGGCATACATGTATTTTGAACTATAAATCAAACACGGTTTGTTCTTGCCCTTTGAAACTTGACACAAGAAAGCAGTTTCAAGTTCTATCTCTATGGTTTGTTTGCTGTTGATGTAGCCCTAAGCAGAGACTAACGATAATCACTTTCATGGAAAGAGGTTGCCAAGCTTCCAAAAAACTACGAGTTGCCTGAAATCTCAGCAAACATTTTTCACCCAATCTTGATGATTCTTTCAGGTAAAGATCAGTACACCAAAACCACTTGGCTCACCAAATTTCGTTCTTCTAGGTTAAACCGTTCGTTTGCAGTAACCGTTTTCATTTTTAGGTTTCACTCTGTTTTCTCCTATAGGGATACATGTATTTGGAACTGTAAATCAAACACGGTTTTTGCTAGCTCTTTGAAACTTGACACAATAAAGCAGTTTTAGTTCTATGTCTATTTTTTGTTTGAATTTGATGTAGCCCTAATCAGAGACTGGCAAAAATCACTTTCATGGAAAGGGGTTGCCAAGCTTCTAAAAAACTACGAGTTGCCTGAAACCTCAGCAAACATTTTTTCACCCAATCTTGATGATTCTTTCAGGTAATGATCAGTACACAAAAACCACTTGGCTCACCAAATTTCGTTCTTCTAGTTTAAACCGTTCTTTTGCAGTAACCGTTTTCATTTATAGGTTTCACTCTGTTTTCTCCTATAGGGATACATGTATTTGGAACTCTAAATGAAACAGGGTTTGTGATAGCTCTTTGAAACTTGACACAAGAATGCATTTTGAAGTTCTATCTCTATGGTTTGTTTGCTGTTGATGTAGCCCTAAGCAGAGACTGGCGAAAATCACTTTCATGGAAAGGGGTTGCCAAGCTTCCAAAAAACTACGAGTTGCATGAAATCTCAGCAAACATTTTTTCACCCAATCTTGATGATTCTTTCAGGTAATGATCAGTACACCAAAACCATTTGGCTAACCAAATTACGTTCTTCTAGGTTAAACCGTTCGTTTGCAGTAACCGTTTTCATATTTAGGTTTCACTCTGTTTTCTCCTATCGGCATACATGTATTTGGAACTCTAAATCAAACACGGTTTGTGCTAGCTCTTTGAAACTTGACAGAATATAGCAGTTTAAAGTTCTATCTCTATGGTTTGTTTGCTGTTGATGTAGCCCTAAGCAGAGACTGGCGAAAATCACTTTCATGCAAAGGGTTTGCCAAGCTTCCAAAAAACTACGAGTTGCCTGAAATCTCAGCAAACATTTTTTCACCCAATCTTGATGATTCTATCAGGTAATGATCAGTACACCAAAACCACGTGGCTCACCAAATTTCGTTCTTCTAGGTTAAACCGTTCGTTTGCAGTAACCGTTTTCATTTTTAGGTTTCACTCTGTTTTCTCCTATAGGGATACATGTATTTGGAACTCTAAATCAAACACGGTTTGTGCTAGCTCTTTGAAACTTGACAGAATATAGCAGTTTAAAGTTCTATCTCTATGGTTTGTTTGCTGTTGATGTAGCCCTAAGCAGAGACTGGCGAAAATCACTTTCATGCAAAGGGGTTGCCAAGCTTCCAAAAAACTACGAGTTGCCTGAAATCTCAGCAAATATTTTTTCACCCAATCTTGATATTTCTTTCAGGTAATGATTAGTACACTAAAACCACTTGGCTCACCAAATTTCGTTATTCTAGGTTAAAACGTTCTTTTGCAGTAACCGTTTTCATTTTTAGGTTTCATTCTGTTTACTCCTATAGGCATACATGTATTTTGAACTATAAATCAAACACGGTTTGTTTTTGCCCTTTGAAACTTGACACAAGAATGCATTTTGAAGTTCTATCTCTATGGTTTGTTTGCTGTTGATGTAGCCCTAAGCAGAGAGTGACGAAAATCACTTTCATGGAAAAAAGTTGCCAAGCTTCCAAAAAACTACGAGTTGCCTCTAATCTCAGCAAACATTTTTTCACCCAATCTTGATGATTCTTTCAGGAAATGATCAGTACACCAAAACCACTTGGCTCACCAAGTTTCATTCTTCTAGGTTAAACCATTCGTTTGTAGTAACCGTTTTCATTTTTAGCTTTCACTCTGTTTTCTCCTATACGGATACATGAATTTGGAACTCTAAATCAAACACGGTTTGTGCTAGCTCTTTGAAACTTGACACAAGAAAGCAGTTTCAAGTTTTATCTCTATGGTTTGTTTGCTGTTGATGTAGCCCTAAGCAGAGACTGGCGAAAATCACTTTCATGCAAAGGGGTTGCCAAGCTTCCAAAAAACTACGAGTTCCCTGAAATCTCAGCAAACATTTTTTCACCCAATCTTGATGATTCTTTCAGGTAATGATCAGTACACCAAAACCACTTGGCCCACCAAATTTCGTTCTTCTAGGTTAAAACGTTCATGTGCAGTAACCGTTTTCATTTTTGGGTTTCACTCTGTTTTCTCCTATAGGAATACATATATTTGAAACTCTAAATCAAACACGGTTTGTGCTAGCTCTTTGAAACTTGACACAAGAAAGCAGTTTCAAGTTTTATCTCTATGGTTGGTTTACTGTTAATGTAGCCCTAAGCAGAGACTGGCGAAAATCACTTTCATGGAAAGGGGTTGATAAGCTTCCAAAAAACTACGAGTTGCCTGAAATCTCAGCAAACATTTTTTCATCCAATCTTGATGATTCTTTAAGTAGTGATCAGTACACCAAAACCACTTGACTCACCGAATTTCGTTCTTCTAGGTTAAACTGTTCGTTTGCAGTAACCGTTTTTATTTTTGGGTTTCACTCTGTTTTCTCCTATAGGGATACATGTATTTGGAACTATAAATCGAACACGGTTTGTGCTAGCTCTATGAGACTTGACACAACAAAGCAGTTTCAAGTTTTATCTCTATGGTTTGTTTGCTGTTGATGTAGCCCTAAGCAGAGACTGGCGAAAATCACTTGTATGGAAAGTGGTTGCCAAGCTTCCAAAAAACTACGAGTTGCCTGAAAACTCAGCAAACATTTTTTCACCCAATCTTGATGATTCTTTCAGGTAATGATCAGTACACTAAAACCAATTGGCTCACCAAATTTTGTTCTTCTAGGTTAAACCGTTCGTTTGCAGTAACCGTTTCCTTTTTTAGGTTTCACTCTGTTTTCTTCTATACTGATACATGTATTTGGAACTCTAAATCAAACACGTTTGTGCTAGCTCTTTGAAACTTGACACAAAAAAGCAGTTTCAAGTTCTATCTCTACGGTTTGTTTGCTGTTGATGTAGCCCTAAGTAGAGACTGCCGAAAATCTTTTTCATGAAAAGGGGTTGCCAAGCTTCCAAAAAACTACGAGTTGCCTGAAATCTCAGCAAACATTTTTTCACCCAATCTTGATGATTCTTTCAGGTAATAATCAGTACACCAAAACAACTTGGCTCACCAAATTCTGTTTTTCTAGGCTAACCCGTTCGTTTGCAGTAACCGTTTTCATTTTTAGGTTTCACTCTGTTTTCTCCTATAGGGATACATGTATTTGGAACTCTAAATCAAACATGGTTTGTGCTAGCTCTTTGAAACTTGACACAATAAAGCAGTTTCAAGTTCTATTTCTATGGTTTGTTTGCTGTTGATGTAGCCCTAAGCAGAGACTGGCTAAAATCACTTTCTTGGAAAGGGGTTGCCAAGCTTCCAAAAAACTACGAGTTGCATGAAATCTCAGCAAACATTTTTTCACCCAATCTTGATGATTCTTTCAGGTAATGATCAGTACAGCAAAAGCACTTGGCTCACCAAATTTTGTTCTTCTAGGTTAAACCGTTCGTTTTCAGTTACCGTTTTCATTTTTAGGTTTCACTCTATTTTCCCTATAGGGATACATGTATTTGGAACTCTAAATCAAATACGGTTTGTGCTAGCTCTTTGAAACTTGACACAATAAAGCAGTTTCAAGTTCTATCTCTATGGTTTGTTTGCTCTTGATGTAGCCCTAAGCATAGACTGGCGACAATCACTTTCATGGAAAGGGGTTGCCAAGCTTCCAAAAAACTACGAGTTGCCTGAAATCTCAGCAAACATTTTTTCACAAAATCTTGATGATTCTTTCAGGTAATGATCAGTACACCTAAACCACTTGGCTCACCAAATTTCGTTCTCCTAGGTTAAACCGTTCGTTTTCAGTAACCGTTTTCATTTTTAGGTTTCACTCTGTTTTCTCATATAGGGATACATGTATTTGGAACTCTAAATCAAACACGGGTGGCGCTAGCTCTTTGAAACTTGACACAATAAAGCAGTTTCAAGTTCTATCTCTATGGTTTGTTTGCTGTTGATGTAGCCCTAAGCAGAGACTGGTGAAAATCACTTTCATGGAAAGGGCTTGCCAAGCTTCCAAAAAACAACGAGTTGCCTGAAATCTCAGGCAACATTTTTTCACCCAATCTTGATGATTCTTTCAGGTAATGATCAGTACACCAAAACCACTTGGCTCACCAAATTTCGTTCTTCTAGGTTAAACCGTTCGTTTGCAGTAACCGTTTTCATTTTTAGGTTTCACTCTGTTTTCTCCTATAGGGATACATGTATTTGGAACTCTAAATCAAACACGGTTTGTGCTAGCTCTTTGAATCTTGACACAAGAAAGCAGTTTCAAGTTTTATCTCTATGGTTTGTTTGCTGTTGATGTAGCCCTAAGCAGAGACTGGCGAAAATCACTTTCATGGAAAGGGGTTGCCAAGCTTCCAAAAAACTACGAGTTGCCTGAAATCTCAGCCAACATTTTTTTACCCAATCTTGATGATTCTTTCAGGTAATGATCAGTACACCAAAACCACTTGGCCCACCAAATTTCGTTCTTCTAGGTTAAACAGTTCGTTTGCAGTAACCGTTTTCATTTTTAGGTTTCACTCTGTTTTCTCCTATAGGGATACATGTATTTGGAACTCTAAATCAAACACGGTTTGTGCTAGCTCTTTGAAACTTGACACAATAAAGCAGTTTCATGTTCTATCTCTATGGTTTGTTTGCTGTTGATATAGCCCTAAGCAGAGACTGGCGAAAATCACTTTCATGGAAAGGGGTTGCCAAGCTTCCAAAAATATTCGAGTTCCCTGAAATCTCAGCAAACATTTTTTCACCCAATCTTGATGATTCTTTCAGGTAATGATCAGTACACCAAAACCACTTGGCTCACCAAATTTCCTTCTTCTAGATTAAACCGTTCGTTTGCAGTAAACGTTTTTATTTTAAGGTTTCACTCTGTTTTCTCCTTTAGAAATACATGTATTTGGAAATCTAAATCAAACACGGTTTGTGCTAGCTCTTTGAAACTTGACACAAGAAAGCAGTTTCAAGTTCTATCATTATGGTTTGTTTGCTGTTGATGTAGCCCTCAGCAGAGACTGGCGAAAATCACTTTAATGGAAAGGGGTTGCCAAGCTTCCAAAAAACTACGAGTTGCCTGAAATCTCAGCAAACATTTTTTCACCCAATCTTGATGATTCTTTCAGGTAATGATCAGTACACCAAAACCACTTGGCCCACCAAATTTCGTTCTTCTAGGTTAAACAGTTCGTTTGCAGTAACCGTTTTCATTTTTAGGTTTCACTCTGTTTTCTCCTATAGGGATACATGTATTTGGAACTCTAAATCAAACACGGTTTGTGCTAGCTCTTTGAAACTTGACACAATAAAGCAGTTTCATGTTCTATCTCTATGGTTTGTTTGCTGTTGATATAGCCCTAAGCAGAGACTGGCGAAAATCACTTTCATGGAAAGGGGTTGCCAAGCTTCCAAAAATATTCGAGTTCCCTGAAATCTCAGCAAACATTTTTTCACCCAATCTTGATGATTCTTTCAGGTAATGATCAGTACACCAAATCCATTTGGCTAACCAAATTTCGTTCTTCTAGGTTAAACCGTTCGTTTGCAGTAACCGTTTTCATTTATAGGTTTCACTTTGTTTTCTCCTATAGGCATACATGTATTTGGAACTCTAAATCAAACACGGTTTCTGCTAGCCCTTTGAAACTTCACACAATAAAGCAGTTTCAAGTTCTATCTTAATGGTTTGTTTGCTGTTGATGTAGCCCTAAGCAGAGAGTGACGAAAATCACTTTCATGGAAAAAAGTTGCCAAGCTTCCAAAAAACTACGAGTTGCCTCTAATCTCAGCAAACATTTTTTCACCCAATCTTGATGATTCTTTCAGGAAATGATCAGTACACCAAAACCACTTGGCTCACCAAGTTTCATTCTTCTAGGTTAAACCATTCGTTTGTAGTAACCGTTTTCATTTTTAGCTTTCACTCTGTTTTCTCCTATACGGATACATGAATTTGGAACTCTAAATCAAACACGGTTTGTGCTAGCTCTTTGAAACTTGACACAAGAAAGCAGTTTCAAGTTTTATCTCTATGGTTTGTTTGCTGTTGATGTAGCCCTAAGCAGAGACTGGCGAAAATCACTTTCATGCAAAGGGGTTGCCAAGCTTCCAAAAAACTACGAGTTCCCTGAAATCTCAGCAAACATTTTTTCACCCAATCTTGATGATTCTTTCAGGTAATGATCAGTACACCAAAACCACTTGGCCCACCAAATTTCGTTCTTCTAGGTTAAAACGTTCATGTGCAGTAACCGTTTTCATTTTTGGGTTTCACTCTGTTTTCTCCTATAGGAATACATATATTTGAAACTCTAAATCAAACACGGTTTGTGCTAGCTCTTTGAAACTTGACACAAGAAAGCAGTTTCAAGTTTTATCTCTATGGTTGGTTTACTGTTAATGTAGCCCTAAGCAGAGACTGGCGAAAATCACTTTCATGGAAAGGGGTTGATAAGCTTCCAAAAAACTACGAGTTGCCTGAAATCTCAGCAAACATTTTTTCATCCAATCTTGATGATTCTTTAAGTAGTGATCAGTACACCAAAACCACTTGACTCACCGAATTTCGTTCTTCTAGGTTAAACTGTTCGTTTGCAGTAACCGTTTTTATTTTTGGGTTTCACTCTGTTTTCTCCTATAGGGATACATGTATTTGGAACTATAAATCGAACACGGTTTGTGCTAGCTCTATGAGACTTGACACAACAAAGCAGTTTCAAGTTTTATCTCTATGGTTTGTTTGCTGTTGATGTAGCCCTAAGCAGAGACTGGCGAAAATCACTTGTATGGAAAGTGGTTGCCAAGCTTCCAAAAAACTACGAGTTGCCTGAAAACTCAGCAAACATTTTTTCACCCAATCTTGATGATTCTTTCAGGTAATGATCAGTACACTAAAACCAATTGGCTCACCAAATTTTGTTCTTCTAGGTTAAACCGTTCGTTTGCAGTAACCGTTTCCTTTTTTAGGTTTCACTCTGTTTTCTTCTATACTGATACATGTATTTGGAACTCTAAATCAAACACGTTTGTGCTAGCTCTTTGAAACTTGACACAAAAAAGCAGTTTCAAGTTCTATCTCTACGGTTTGTTTGCTGTTGATGTAGCCCTAAGTAGAGACTGCCGAAAATCTTTTTCATGAAAAGGGGTTGCCAAGCTTCCAAAAAACTACGAGTTGCCTGAAATCTCAGCAAACATTTTTTCACCCAATCTTGATGATTCTTTCAGGTAATAATCAGTACACCAAAACAACTTGGCTCACCAAATTCTGTTTTTCTAGGCTAACCCGTTCGTTTGCAGTAACCGTTTTCATTTTTAGGTTTCACTCTGTTTTCTCCTATAGGGATACATGTATTTGGAACTCTAAATCAAACATGGTTTGTGCTAGCTCTTTGAAACTTGACACAATAAAGCAGTTTCAAGTTCTATTTCTATGGTTTGTTTGCTGTTGATGTAGCCCTAAGCAGAGACTGGCTAAAATCACTTTCTTGGAAAGGGGTTGCCAAGCTTCCAAAAAACTACGAGTTGCATGAAATCTCAGCAAACATTTTTTCACCCAATCTTGATGATTCTTTCAGGTAATGATCAGTACAGCAAAAGCACTTGGCTCACCAAATTTTGTTCTTCTAGGTTAAACCGTTCGTTTTCAGTTACCGTTTTCATTTTTAGGTTTCACTCTATTTTCCCTATAGGGATACATGTATTTGGAACTCTAAATCAAATACGGTTTGTGCTAGCTCTTTGAAACTTGACACAATAAAGCAGTTTCAAGTTCTATCTCTATGGTTTGTTTGCTCTTGATGTAGCCCTAAGCATAGACTGGCGACAATCACTTTCATGGAAAGGGGTTGCCAAGCTTCCAAAAAACTACGAGTTGCCTGAAATCTCAGCAAACATTTTTTCACAAAATCTTGATGATTCTTTCAGGTAATGATCAGTACACCTAAACCACTTGGCTCACCAAATTTCGTTCTCCTAGGTTAAACCGTTCGTTTTCAGTAACCGTTTTCATTTTTAGGTTTCACTCTGTTTTCTCATATAGGGATACATGTATTTGGAACTCTAAATCAAACACGGGTGGCGCTAGCTCTTTGAAACTTGACACAATAAAGCAGTTTCAAGTTCTATCTCTATGGTTTGTTTGCTGTTGATGTAGCCCTAAGCAGAGACTGGTGAAAATCACTTTCATGGAAAGGGCTTGCCAAGCTTCCAAAAAACAACGAGTTGCCTGAAATCTCAGGCAACATTTTTTCACCCAATCTTGATGATTCTTTCAGGTAATGATCAGTACACCAAAACCACTTGGCTCACCAAATTTCGTTCTTCTAGGTTAAACCGTTCGTTTGCAGTAACCGTTTTCATTTTTAGGTTTCACTCTGTTTTCTCCTATAGGGATACATGTATTTGGAACTCTAAATCAAACACGGTTTGTGCTAGCTCTTTGAATCTTGACACAAGAAAGCAGTTTCAAGTTTTATCTCTATGGTTTGTTTGCTGTTGATGTAGCCCTAAGCAGAGACTGGCGAAAATCACTTTCATGCAAAGGGGTTGCCAAGCTTCCAAAAAACTACGAGTTGCCTGAAATCTCAGCCAACATTTTTTTACCCAATCTTGATGATTCTTTCAGGTAATGATCAGTACACCAAAACCACTTGGCCCACCAAATTTCGTTCTTCTAGGTTAAACAGTTCGTTTGCAGTAACCGTTTTCATTTTTAGGTTTCACTCTGTTTTCTCCTATAGGGATACATGTATTTGGAACTCTAAATCAAACACGGTTTGTGCTAGCTCTTTGAAACTTGACACAATAAAGCAGTTTCATGTTCTATCTCTATGGTTTGTTTGCTGTTGATATAGCCCTAAGCAGAGACTGGCGAAAATCACTTTCATGGAAAGGGGTTGCCAAGCTTCCAAAAATATTCGAGTTCCCTGAAATCTCAGCAAACATTTTTTCACCCAATCTTGATGATTCTTTCAGGTAATGATCAGTACACCAAAACCACTTGGCTCACCAAATTTCCTTCTTCTAGATTAAACCGTTCGTTTGCAGTAAACGTTTTCATTTTAAGGTTTCACTCTGTTTTCTCCTTTAGAAATACATGTATTTGGAAATCTAAATCAAACACGGTTTGTGCTAGCTCTTTGAAACTTGACACAAGAAAGCAGTTTCAAGTTCTATCATTATGGTTTGTTTGCTGTTGATGTAGCCCTCAGCAGAGACTGGCGAAAATCACTTTAATGGAAAGGGGTTGCCAAGCTTCCAAAAAACTACGAGTTGCCTGAAATCTCAGCAAACATTTTTTCACCCAATCTTGATGATTCTTTCAGGTAATGATCAGTACACCAAAACCACTTGGCCCACCAAATTTCGTTCTTCTAGGTTAAACAGTTCGTTTGCAGTAACCGTTTTCATTTTTAGGTTTCACTCTGTTTTCTCCTATAGGGATACATGTATTTGGAACTCTAAATCAAACACGGTTTGTGCTAGCTCTTTGAAACTTGACACAATAAAGCAGTTTCATGTTCTATCTCTATGGTTTGTTTGCTGTTGATATAGCCCTAAGCAGAGACTGGCGAAAATCACTTTCATGGAAAGGGGTTGCCAAGCTTCCAAAAATATTCGAGTTCCCTGAAATCTCAGCAAACATTTTTTCACCCAATCTTGATGATTCTTTCAGGTAATGATCAGTACACCAAATCCATTTGGCTAACCAAATTTCGTTCTTCTAGGTTAAACCGTTCGTTTGCAGTAACCGTTTTCATTTATAGGTTTCACTTTGTTTTCTCCTATAGGCATACATGTATTTGGAACTCTAAATCAAACACGGTTTCTGCTAGCCCTTTGAAACTTGACACAAGAAAGCAGTTTCAAGTTCTATCCCTATGGTTTGTTTGTTGTTGATGTAGCCCTAAGCAGAGACTGGCGACAATCACTTTCATGGAAAGGGGTTGCCAAGCTTCCAAAAAACTACGAGTTGCCTGAAATCTCAGCAAGCATTTTTTCACCCATTCTTCATGCTTCTTTCAGGTAATGATCAGTACACCAAAACCACTTGGCTCACCAAATTTCGTTCTTCTATGTTAAACCATTGGTTTGCAGTAACCGTTTTCATTTTTAGGTTTCACTATGTTTTCTCCGTACTGATACATGTATTGGGAACTCTAAATCAAACAAGGTTTGTGCTAGCTCTTTGAAACTTGACACAAGAAAGCAGTTTCAAGTTCTATCATTATGGTTTGTTTGCTGTTGATGTAGCCCTAAGCAGAGACTGGCGAAAATCACTTTCATGGAAAGGGGTTGCCAAGCTTCCAAAAAACTACGAGTTGCCTGAAGACTCAACAAACATTTTTTCACCCAATCTTGATGATTCTTTCAGGTATGATCAGTACACCAAAACCACTTGGCTCACCAAATTTCGTTCTTCTAGGTTAAACCGTTCGTTTGCAGTAACCGTTTTCATTTTTAGGTTTCACTCTGTTTTCTCCTATAGGGATACATGTATTTGGAACTCTAAATCAAACACGGTTTGTGCTAGCTCTTTGAAACTTGACACAAAAAAGCAGTTTCAAGTTCTATCTCTATGATTTGTTTGCTGTTGATGTAGCCCTAAGCATAGACTGGCGACAATCACTTTCAAGGAAAGGGGTTGCCAAGCTTCAAAAAAAATACAAGTTGCCTGAAATCTCAGCAAACATTTTTTCACCCAATCTTGATGATTCTTTCAGGTAATGATCAGTACACGAAAACCACTTGGCTCACCAAATTTCGTTCTTCTATGTTAAATCATTGGTTTGCAGTAACCGTTTTCATTTTTAGGTTTCACTCTGTTTTCTCCTATAGGGATACATGTATTTGGAACTCTAAATCAAACACGGTTTGTACTAGCTCTTTGAAACTTGACACAAGAAAGAAGTTTCAAGTTCTATCTCTATGGTTTGTTTGCTGTTGATGTAGCCGTAAGCAAAGACTGGCGAAAATCACTTTCATGGAAAGGGGTTGCCAAACTTCCAAAAAACTACGAGTTGCCTGAAGTCTAAGCAAACATTTTTTCACCCAATCTTGATGATTCTTTCAGGTAATGATCAGTACACCAAAACCACTTGCCTCACCAAATTTCGTTCTTCTAGTTTAAACCGTTCGTTTGCAGTAACCGTTTTCATTTTTAGGTTTCACTTTGTTTTCTCCTATAGGGATACATGTATTTGGAACTCTAAATCAAACACGGTTTGTGCTAGCTCTTTGAAACTTGACACAAGAAAGCAGTTTCAAGTTCTATCTCTATGGTTTGTTTGCTCTTGATGTAGCCCTAAGCATAGACTGGCGACAATCACTTTCATGGAAAGGGGTTGCCAAGCTTCCAAAAAACTACGAGTTGCCTGAAATCTCAGCAAACATTTTTTCACCCAATCTTGATGATTCTTTCAGGTAATGATCAGTACACCAAAACCACTTGGCTCAACAAGTTTCGTTCTTCTATGTAAAACCATTGGTTTGCACTAACCGTTTTCATTTTTAGGTTTCAGTCTGTTTTCTCCTATAGGGATACATGTATTTGGAACTCTAAATCAAACAGGGTTTGTGCTAGCTCTTTGAAACTTGACAAAAGAAAGCAGATTCAAGTTCTATCATTATGGTTTGTTTGCTGTTGATGTAGCCGTAAGCATAGACTGGCGAAAATCACTTTCAAGGAAAGGGGTTGCCAAGCTTCAAAATATCTACAAGTTGCCTGAAATCTCAGCAAACTTTATTTCACCCAATCTTGATGATTCTTTCAGGTAATGATCAGTACACGAAAACCACTTGGCTCACCAAATTTCGCTCTTCTATGTTAAATCATTGGTTTGCAGTAACCGTTTTCATTTTTAGGTTTCACTCTGTTTTCTCCTATAGGGATACATGTATTTGGAACTCTAAATCAAACACGGTTTGTGCTAGCTCTTTGAAACTTGACACAAGAAAGAAGTTTCAAGTTCTATCTCTATGGTTTGTTTGCTGTTGATGTAGCCGTAAGCAGAGACTGGCGAAAATCACTTTCATGGAAAGGGGTTGCCAAACTTCCAAAAAACTATGAGTTGCCTGAAATCTAAGCAAACATTTTTTCACCCAATCTTGATGATTCTTTGAGGTAATGATCAGTACACCAAAACCACTTGGTTAACGAAATTTCGTTCTTCTAGTTTAAACCGCTCGTTTGCAGTAACCGTTTTCATTTTTAGGTTTCACTTTGTTTTCTCCTACAGGGATACATGTATTTGGAACTCTAAATCAAACACGGTTTGTGCTAGCTCTTTGAAACTTGACACAAGAAAGCAGTTTAAAGTTCTATCCCTATGGTTTGTTTGATGTTGATGTAGCCCTAAGCAGAGACTGGCGAAAATCACTTTCATGGAAAGGGGTTGCCAAGCTTCCAAAAACGAGAAGTTGCCTGAAATCTCAGCAAGCATTTTTTCACCCATTCTTCATGCTTCTTTCAGGTAATGATCAGTACACCAAAACCACTTGGCTCACCAAATTTCGTTCTTCTATGTTAAACCATTGGTTTGCAGTAACCGTTTTCATTTTTAGGTTTCACTCTGTTTTCTCCTTAGGGATACATGTATTTGGAACTCTAAATCAAACAAGGTTTGTGCTAGCTCTTTGAAACTTGACACAAGAAAGCAGTTTCAAGTTCTATCTCTATGGTTTGTTTGCTGTTGATGTAGCCCTAAGAAGAGACTGGCGAAAATCACTTTCATGGAAAGGGGTTGCCAAGATTCCAAAAAACTACGAGTTGCCTGACATCTCAGCAATCATTTTTCACCCAATCTTGATGATTCTTTCAGGTAATGATCAGTACACCAAAACCACTTGGCTCACCAAATTTTGTTCTTCTAAGTTAAACCGTTCGTTTCCAGTAACCGTTTGGATTTTTAGGTTTCACTCTGTTTTCTCCTATAGAAATACATGTATTTGGAACTCTAAATCAAACACGGTTTGTGCTAGCTCTTTGAAACATGACACAAGAAAGCAGTTTCAAGTTCTATCTCTATGGTTTGTTTGCTATTGATGTATTCCGAAGCAGAGACTGGCGAAAATCACTTTCATGGAAAGGGGTTGCCAAGCTTCCAAAAAAATACGAGTTGCCTGAAATCTCAGCAAACATTTTTTCACCCAATTTTGATGATTCTTTCAGGTAATGATCAGTACACCAAAACCACTTGGCTTACTAAATTTCGTTCTTCTAGTTTAAACCGTTCGTTTGCAGTAACAGTTTTCATTTTAAAGTTTCACTCTGTTTTCTCCTATAGAAATACATGTATTTGGAACTCTAAATCAAACACGGTTTGTGCTAGCTCTTTGAAACTTGACACAAAAAAGCAGTTTCAAGATCTATCTCTATGGTTTGTTTGATGTTGATGTAGCCCTAAGCAGAGACTGGCGAAAATCACTTTAATGGAAAGGGATTGCCAAGCTTCCCCAAAACTACCAGTTGCCTGAAATCTCAGCAAACATTTTTTCACCCATTCTTGATGATTCTTTCAGGTAATGATCAGTACACCAAAACCACGTGGCTCACCAAATTTCGTTCTTCTAGGTTAAACCATTCGTTTGCAGTAACAGTTTTCATCTTTAGGTTTCACTCTGTTTTCTCCTATAGGGATACATGTATTTGGAACTCTAAATCAAACACGGTTTGTGCTAGCTCTTTGAAACTTGAAACAAGAAAGCAGATTCAAGTTCTATCTTTATGGTTTCTTTGCTGTTGATGTAGCCCTAAGCAGAGACTGGCGAAAATCACTTTCATGGAAAGGGGTTGCCAACCTTCCAAATAACTACGAGTTGCCTGAAATCTCAGTAAACATTTTTTCACCCAATTTGATGATTCCTTCAGGTAATGATCACTACACCAAAACCACTTGGCTCACAACATTTCGTTCTTCTAGGTTAAACCGTTCGTTTGCAGTAACCGTTTTCATTTTTAGGTTTCACTCTGTTTTCTCCTATAGGGATACATGTATTTGGAACTCTAAATCAAACACGGTTTGTGCTAGCTCTTTGAAACTTGACACAAGAATGCAGTTTCAAGTTCTGTCTCTATGGTTTGTTTGCTGTTGATGTAGCCCTAAGCAGAGACTGGCGAAAATCACTTTCATGGAAAGGGGTTACCAAGCTTCCAAAAAACTACGAGTTGCCTGAAATCTCAGCAAACATTTTTTCACCCAATCTTGATCATTCTTTCAGGTAATGATCAGTACACCAAAACCACTTGGCTCACCAAATTTCGTTCTTCTAGGTTAAACCGTTCGTTTGCAGTAACTGTTTCCTTTTTTGGGTTTCACTCTGTTTTCTCCTATAGGGATACATGTATTTGGAACTCTAAATCAAACACGGTTTGTGCTAGTTCTTTGAAACTTGACACAAGAAAGCAGTTTCAAGTTCTCTCTCTATGGTTTGTTTGCTTTTGATGTAGCCCTAAGCAGAGACTGGCGAAAATCACTTTAATGGAAAGGGGTTGCCAAGCTTACAAAAAACTATGAGTTGCCTGAAATCTCAGCAAACATTTTTTCACCCAATCTTGATGATTCTTTCAGGTAATGATCAGTACACCAACACAGCTTGGCTCACCAAATTTCGTTCTTCTAGGTTAAACCATTCGTTTGCAGTAACCGTTTTCATTTTTAGGTTTCACTCTGTTTTCTCCTATAGGGATACATGTATTTGGAACTCTAAATCAAACACGGTTTGTGCTAGCTTTTTGAAACTTGACACAAGAAAGCAGTTTCAAGTTCTATCTCTATGGGTTGTTTGCTGTTGATGTATCCCTAAGCAGAGACTGGCGAAAATCACTTTCATGGAAAGGGGTTGCCAAGCTTCCAAAAAACTACGAGTTGCCTGACATCTCAGCAAACATTTTTTCACCCAATCGTGATGATTCTTTCAGGTAATGATCAGTACACCAAAACCACTTGGCTCACCAAATTTCGTTCTTCTAAGTTAAACCGTTCGTTTGCAGTAACCGTTTTCATTTGTAGCTTTCACTCTGTTTTCTCCTATAGGGATACATGTATTTGGAACTCTAAATCAAACACGGTTTGTGCTAGCTCTTTGAAACTTGACACAATAAAGCAGTTTCAAGTTCTATCTCTATGGTTTGTTTGCTGTTGATGTAGCCCTAAGCAGAGACTGGCGAAAATCACTTTCATGGAAAGGGGTTGGCAAGCTTCCAAAAAAATATGAGGTACCTGAAATCTCAGCAAACATTTCTTCACCCAATCTTGATGATTCTTTCAGGTAATGATCAGTACACCAAAAACACTTGGCTCACCAAATTTCGTTCCTCTAGGTTAAACCGTTCGTTTGCAGTAACCGTTTTCATTTTCAGGTTTCACTCTGTTTTCTCCTATAGGGATACATGTATTTGGAACTCTAAATCAAACACGGTTTTTGCTAGCTCTTTGAAACTTGACACAAGAAAGCAGTTTCAAGTTCTATCTCTATGGGTTGTTTGCTGTTGATGTAGCCTAGCAGAGACTGGCGAAAATCACTTTCATGGAAAGGGGTTGCCAAGCTTCCAAAAAACTACGAGTTGCCTGACATCTCAGCAAACATTTTTTCACCCAATCGTGATGATTTCTTTCAGGTAATGATCAGTACACCAACACAGCTTGGCTCACCAAATTTCGTTCTTCTAGGTTAAACCATTCGTTTGCAGTAACCGGTTTTCAATTTTTAGGTTTCACTCTGTTTTCTCTATAGGATACATGTATTTGGAACTCTAAATCAACACGGTTTGTGCTAGCTCTTTGAAACTTGACACAAGAAAGCAGTTTCAAGTTCTATCTCTATGGGTTGTTTGCTGTTGATGTAGCCCTAAGCAGAGACTGGCGAAATCACTTTCATGGAAAGGGTTGCCAAGCTTCCAAAAAACTACGTGTTGCCTGACATCTCAGCAAACATTTTTTCACCCAATCGTGATGATTCTTTCAGGTAATGATCAGTACACCAAAACCACTTGGCTCACCAAATTTCGTTCTTCTAAGTTAAACCGTTCGTTTGCAGTAACCGTTTTCATTTGTAGCTTTCACTCTGTTTTCTCCTATAGGGATACATGTATTTGGAACTCTAAATCAAACACGGTTTGTGCTAGCTCTTTGAAACTTGACACAATAAAGCAGTTTCAAGTTCTATCTCTATGGTTTGTTTGCTGTTGATGTTGCCCTAAGCAGAGACTGGCGAAAATCACTTTCATGGAAAGGGTTGGCAAGCTTCCAAAAAAATATGAGGTGCCTGAAATCTCAGCAAACATTTCTTCACCCAATCTTGATGATTCTTTCAGGTAATGATCAGTACACCAAAAACACTTGGCTCACCAAATTTCGTTCCTCTAGGTTAAACCGTTCGTTTGCAGTAACCGTTTTCATTTTCAGGTTTCACTCTGTTTTCTCCTATAGGGATACATGTATTGGAACTCTAAATCAAACACGGTTTGTGCTAGCTCTTTGAAACTTGACACAAGAAAGCAGTTTCAAGTTCTATCTCTATGGGTTGTTTGCCTGTTGATGTAGCCCTAAGCAGAGACTGGCAAAAATCACTTTCATGGAAAGGGGTTGCCAAGCTTCCAAAAAACTACGAGTTGCCTGACATCTCAGGCAAACATTTTTTCACCCCAATCGTGATGATTCCTTTCAGGTAATGATCAGTACACCAAAACCACTTGGCTCACCAAATTTCGTTCTTCTAAGTTAAAACCGTTCGTTTGCAGTAACCGTTTTCCATTTGTAGGTTTCACTCTGTTTTCTCCTATAGGGATACATGTATTTGGAACTCTAAATCAACACGGTTTGTGCTAGCTCTTTGAAACTTGACACAATAAAGCAGTTTCAAGTTCTATCTCTATGGTTTGTTTGCTGTTGATGTAGCCCTAAGCAGAGACTGGCGAAAATCACTTTCATGAAAGGGGTTGGCAGCTTCCAAAAAAATATGAGGTGCCTGAAATCTCAGCAAACATTTCTTCACCCAATCTTGATGATTCTTTCAGGTAATGATCAGTACACCAAAAACACTTGGCTCACCACATTTCGTTCCTCTAGGTTAAACCGTTCCTTTGCAGTAACCGTTTCTTCAGTTTCACTCTGTTTTCTCCTATAGGGATACATGTATTTGGAACTCTAAATCAAACACTTTTTGTGCTAGCTATATGAAACTTGACACAATAAGCAGTTTCAAGTTCTATCTCTACGGTTTGTTTGCTGTTGATGTAGCCCTAAGCAGAGACTGGCGAAAATCATCTTTTATGGAAAGGGGTTGCCAAGCTTCCAAAAAACTACGAGTTGCCTGAAATCTCAGCAAACATTTTTTCACCCAATCTTGATGATTCTATCAGGTACGATCAGTAAACCAACACCACTTGGCTCACCAAATTTCGTTCTTCTAGGTTAAACCGTTCGTTTGCAGTAACCGTTTTCATTTTAGATTTCACTCTGTTTTCTCCTATAGGGATACATGTATTTGGAACTCTAAATAAAACACGGTTTGTGCTAGCTCTTTGAAACTTGACACAAGAAAGCAGTTTCAAGTTCTATCTCTACGGTTTGTTTGCTGTTGATGTAGCCCTAAGCAAAGACTGGCGATAATCACTTTCATGGAAAGTGGTTGCCAAGGTTCCCAAAAACTACGAGTTGCCTGAATCTCAGCAACATTTTTTCACCCAATTTGATGATTCTTTCAGGTAATGATCAGTACACCAAAACCACTTGGCTCACCAAATTTTGTTCTTCTAGGTTAAACCCGTTCGTTTGCAGTAACCGTTTTCATTTTTACGTTTCACTCTGTTTTCTTTTATAGGGATACATGTATTTGGAACTCTAAATAAAACACGGTTTGTGCTAGCTCTTTGAAACTTGACACAATAAAGCAGTTTCAAGTTCTATCTCTATGGTTTGTTTGCTGTTGATGTAGCCCTAAGCAAGGACTGGCGAAAATCACTTTCATAAAAAGGGGTTGCAAGCTTCCAAAAAACTACGAGTTTCCTGAAATCCTCAGCAAACATTTTTTTCACCCAATCTTGATGATTCTTTCAGGTAATGATCAGTACACCAAAACCACTTGGCTCACCAAATTTCGTTCTTCTAGGTTAAACCGTTCGTTTGCAGTAACCGTTTTCGTTTTTAGGTTTCACTCTGTTTTCTCCTATAGGGATACATGTATTTGGAACTCTAAATCAAACACGGTTTGTGGTAGCCCTTTGAAACTTGACAAAATAAAGCAGTTTCAAGTTCTGTCTCTATGGTTTGTTTGCTGTTGATGTAGCCCTAAGCAAGGACTGGCAAAAATCACTTTCATAAAAAGGGGTTGCAAGCTTCCAAAAAACTACGAGTTGCCTGAAATCTCAGCAAACATTTTTTCACCCAATCTTGATGATTCTTTCAGGTAATGATCAGTACACCAAAACCACTTGGCTCACCAAATTTCGTTCTTCTAGGTTAAACCGTTCGTTTGCAGTAACCGTTTTCGTTTTTAGGTTTCACTCTGTTTTCTCCTATAGGGATACATGTATTTGGAACTCTAAATCAAACACGGTTTGTGGTAGCCCTTTGAAACTTGACAAAATAAAGCAGTTTCAAGTTCTATCTCTACGGTTTGTTTGCTGTTGATGTAGCCCTAAGCAAAGACTGGCGATAATCACTTTCATGGATAGTGGTTGCCAAGGTTCCCAAAAACTACGAGTTGCCTGAAATCTCAGCAAACATTTTTTCACCCAATCTTGATGATTCTTTCAGGTAATGATCAGTACACCAAAACCACTTGGCTCACCAAATTTTGTTCTTCTAGGTTAAACCGTTCGTTTGCAGTAACCGTTTTCATTTTTAGGTTTCACTCTGTTTTCTCCTATAGGGATACATGTATTTGGAACTCTAAATCAAACACGGTTTGTGCTAGCTCTTTGAAACTTGACACAAGAAACCAGTTTCAAGTTCTATCTCTATGGTTTGTTTGCTGTTGATGTAGCCCTAAGCAGAGACTGGCGAAAATCACTTTCATGGAAAGGGGTTGCCAAGCTTCCAAAAAACTACGAGTTGCCTGAAATCACAGCAAACATTTTTTCACCCAATCTTGATGATTCTTTCAGGTAATGATCAGTACACCAAAACGACTTGGCTCACTAAATTTCGTTCTACTAGGTTAAACCGTTCGTTTGCAGTAACCGTTTTCATTTTTAGGTTTCACTCTTTTTTTTCCTATAGGGATACATGTATTTGGAACTCTAAATCAAAAACGGTTTGTGCTAGCTCTTTGAAACTTGACACAAGAAACCAGTTTCAAGTTTTATCTCTTTGGTTTGTTTGCTGTTGATGTAGCCCTAAGCAGAGACTGGCGAAAATCACTTTCATGAAAAGGGGTTGCCAAGCTTCCAAAAAACTACGAGTTTACTGAAATCTCAGCAAACATTTTTTCACCCAATCTTGTTGATTCTTTCAGGTAATGATCAGTACACCAAAACTACTTGGCTCACCAAATTTCGTTCTTCTAGGTTAAACCGTTCGTTTGCAGTAACCGTTTTCATTTTTAGGTTTCACTCTGTTTTCTCCTATAGGGATACATGTATTTGGAACTCTAAATCAAACACGGTTTGTGCTAGCTCTTTGAAACTTGACACAAGAAACCAGGTTCAAGTTCTATCTCTATGGTTTGTTTGCTGTTGATGTAGCCCTAAGCAGAGACTGGCGAAAATCACTTTCATGGAAAGGAGTTGCCAAGCTTCCAAAAAACTACGAGTTTCCTGAAATCTCAGCAAACATTTTTTTCACAAAATCTTGATGATTCTTTCAGGTAATGATCAGTACACCAAACCCACTTGGCTCTCCAAATTTCGTTCTTCTTGGTTAAACTCTTCGTTTGCAGTAACCGTTTTCATTTTTAGGTTTCACTCTGTTTTCTCCTATAGGATACATGTATTTGGAACTCTAAATCAAACACGGTTTGTGCTAGCTCTTTGAAACTTGACACAATAAAGCAGTTTCAAGTTCTATCTCTATGGTTTTGTTTGCTGTTGATGTAGCCCTAAGCAGAGATTGTCGAAAATCAGTTTCATTGTAAGGGGTTGAAAAGCTTCCAAAAAACTACGAGTTGCCTGAAAATCACAGCAAACATTTTTCACCAATCTTGATGATTCTTTCAGGTAATGATAAGTACACCAAAACCACTTGGCTCACCAAATTTCGTTCTTTAGGTTAAACCGTTCGTTTGCAGTAACCGTTTTCATTTTTAGGTTTCACTCTGTTTTTTCCTATAGGAATACATATATTTGGACTCTAAATCAAACACGGTTTGTGCTAGCCCTTTGTAACTTGACACAATAAAGCAGTTTCAAGTTCTATCTCTATGGTTTGTTTGCTGTTGATGTAGCCCTAAAGCAGAGACTGGCGAAAATCACTTTCATGGAAAGGGGTTGCCAAGCTTCCAAAAAACTACGAGTGGCCTGAAATCTCAGCAAACATTTTTTTCACCCAATCTTGATGATTCTTTCAGGTAATGATCAGTACACCAAACCACTTGGCTCACCAAATTTCGTTCTTCTATGTTAAACCGTTCGTTTGCAGTAACGGTTTTCATTTTTAGGTTTCACTCTTTTTTTTCCTATAGGGATATATGTTTTTTGAACTGTAAATTCAAACAGGGTTTGTGCTAGCTCTTTGAAATGTGACACAAGAAACCAGTTTCAAGTTCTATCTCTATGGTTTGTTTGCTGTTGATGTAGCCCTGTGCAGGACTGACGAAAATCACTTTCATGGAAAGGGGTTGCCAAGCTTCCAAAAACTACGAGGTTGCCTGAAATATCAGCAAACATTTTTCACCCAATCTTGATGATTCTTTCAGGTAATGATCAGTACAACAAAACCACTTGGCAGACCAAATTTCGTTCTTCTAGGTTAAACCGTTCGTTTGCAATAACCGTTTTCGTTTTTAGGTTTCACTCTGTTTACTCCTATAGGGATACATGTATTTGGAACTCTAAATCAAACACGGTTTTGGCTAGCCTTTGAAACTTGACACAATAAAGCAGTTTCAAGTTCTATCCTATGGTTTGTTTGCTGTTGATGTATCCCTAAGCAGAGATTGTCCGAAACTCACTTTCATAGTAAGGGGTTGAAAAGCTTTGAAAAAACTACGAGTTGCCTGAAATCACAGCAAACATTTTTTCTCCCAATCTTGATGATTCTTTCAGGTAATGATCAGTACACCAAAACCACTTGGCTCACCAAATTTCGTTCTTTTAGGTTAAAACCGTTCGTTTGCAGTAACCGTTTTCATTTTTAGGTTTCAATCTGTTTTTTCATATAGGAATACATATATTTGGAATTCTAAATCAAACACGGTTTGTGCTAGCCCTTTGTAACTTGACACAATAAAGCAGTTTAAAGTTCTATCTCTATGGTTTGTTTGCTGTTGATGTAGCCCTTAGCAGAGACTGGCGAAAATCACTTTCATGGAAAGGGGTTGCCAAGCTGCCAAAAAACTACGAGTTTCCTGAAATCTCAGCAAACATTTTTTCACCCAATCTTGATGATTTCTTTCAGGTAATGATCAGTACACCAAAAGCACTTGACTCACCAAATTTCGTTCTCTCTAGGTTAAACCGTTCGTTGCAGTAACCGTTTTCATTTTTAGGTTTCACTCTGTTTTCTTTTATAGGGATACATGTATTTGGAACTCTAAATGAAACACTGCTTGTGCTAGTTCTTTGAAGCTCGACACAATAAAGCAGTTTCAATTTCCATCTCTATGGTTTGTTGTCTGTTAAAGTATCCCTAAGCAGAAACTGGCGAAAATTACTTTCATTGAAAGGGTTGCCAAGCTTCCAAAAAACTACGAGTTGCCTGAAATCTCAGCAAACATTTTTTCACCCAATCTTGATGATTCCTTCAGGTAATGATCAGTACACCAAACCCACTTGGCTCTCCAAATTTCGTTCTTCTAGGTTAAACCGTTCGTTTGCAGTAACCGTTTTCATTTTTAGGTTTCACTCTGTTCTCTCCTATAGGGATACATGTATTTGGAACTCTAAATCAAACAAGGTTTGTGCTAGCTCTTTGAAACTTGACACAAGAAAGCAGTTTCAAGTTCTATCTCTATGCTTTGTTTGCTGTTGATGTAGCCCTAAGCAGAGACTGGCGAAAATCACTTTCATGGAAAGGGGTTGCCAAGCTTCCAAAAAACTACGAGTTGCCTGAAATCTCAGCAAACATTTTTTCACCCAATCTTGATGATTCTTTCAGATAATGATCAGTATACCAAAACCACTTGTCTCACCAAATTTCGTTCTTATAGGTTAAACCTTTCCTTTGCAGTAACCGTTTTCATTTTTACGTTTCAATCTGTTTTCTTTTATAGGGATACATGTATTTGGAACTCTAAATCAAACACGGTTTGTGCTAGCGCTTTGAACCTTGACACAATAAAGCAGTTTCAAGTTCTATCTCTATGGTTTGTTTGCTGTTGATGTAGCCCTAAGCAAGGACTGGCGAAAATCACTTTCTAAAAAAGGGGTTGCAAGCTTCCAAAAAACTACGAGTTGCCTGAAATACCAGCAAACATTTTTTCACCCAATCTTGATGATTCTTTCAGGTAATGATCAGTGCACCAAAACAACTTGGCTCACCAAATTTCGTTCTTCTAGGTTAAACCGTTCGTTTGCAGTAACCGTTTTCGTTTTTAGGTTTCACTCTGTTTTCTCCTATAGGGATACATGTATTTGGAACTCTAAATCAAACACGGTTTGTGCTAGCCCTTTGAAACTTAACACAATAAAGCAGTTTCAAGTTCTATCTCTATGGTTTGTTTGCTGTTGATGAACCCCTAAGCAGAGACGGGCGAAAATCACTTTCATAAAAATGGGTTGCCAAGCTTCCAAAAAACTACGAGTTGCCTGAAATCTCAGCAAACATTTTTTCACCCAATCTTGATGATTCTTTCAGGTAATGATCAGTACACCAAAACCACTTGGCCCACCAAATTTCGTTCTTCTAGGTTAAACCGTTCGTTTGCAGTAACCATTTTCATTTTTAGGTTTCACTCTGTTTTCTCCTATAGGGATAGATGTATTTGGAACTCTAAATCAAACACGGTTTGTGCTAGTTCTTTGAAACTTGACACAACAAATGCAGTTTCAAGTTCTATCTCCATGGTTTGTTTGCTGTTGATGTAGCCCCGAAGCAGAACTGGCAAAATCACTTTCATGGAAAAGGGGTTGCCAAGCTGCCAAAAAACTACGAGTTTCCTGAAATCTCAGCAAACATTTTTTCACCCAATCATGATGATTATTTCAGGAAATGATCAGTACACCAAAACCACTTGGCTCACCAAATTTCGTTCTTCTAGGTTATAACCGTTCGTTTGCAGTAACCGTTTTCATTTTTAGGTTTCACTCTGTTTTCTCCTGTAGGGATAGATGTATTTGGAACTCTAAATCAAACACGGTTTGTGCTAATTCTTTGAAACTTGACACAAGAAAGCAGTTTCAAGTTCTATCTCTATGGTTTGTTTGCTGTTGATGTAGACCTAAGCAGAGACTGGCGAAATCACTTTCATGGAAAGAGGTTGCCGAGCTTTCAAAAACTACGAGTTGCCTGAATTATCAGCAAACATTTTTTCATCCAATCTTGATGATTCTTTCAGGTAATGATCAGTACACCAAAACCACTTGGCTCACCAAATTTCGTTCTTCTAGGTTAAACCGTTCGTTTGCAATAACCGTTTTCATTTTTAGGTTTCACTCTGTTTTCTTCTATAGGGATACATGTATTTTGAACTCAAAATCAAACAGGGTTTGTGCTAGCTCTTTGAAACTTGACACAAAAAACCAGTTTCAAGTTGAATCTTTATGGTTTGTTTGCTGTTGATGTATCCCTAAGCAGAGACTGGCGAAAATCACTTTCATGGAAAGGGGTGCCAAGAATCCAAAAAACTACGAGTTGCCTGAAATCTCAGGAAACATTTTTTCAACCAATATTGATGATTCTTTCAGGTAATGATCAGTACATCAAAACCACTTGGCCTCACCAAATTTGTTCTTCTAGGTTAAACGTTCGTTTGCAGTAATTGTTTTCATTTTTAGGTTTCACTCTGTTTTCTCCTATAGGGATACATGTATTTTGATCTCCAAATCAAACACGGTTTGTGCTAGCTCTTTGAAACTTGACACAATATAGCAGTTTCAAGTTCTATATCTATTGTTTGTTTGCTTTTGATGTTGCCCTAAGCAAAGACTGGCGAAAACACTTTCATGGAAAGGGGTTGCCAAGCTTCCAAAAAAGTAGGAACTGCCTGAAATCTCAGCAAACATTTATTCACCCAATCTTGATGATTCTTTCAGGTAATGATCAGTACACCAAAACCACTTGCTCACCAAATTTCGTTCTTCTAGGTTAAACATTCGTTTGCAGTAACCGTTTTCATTTTTAGGTTTCACTCTGTTTTCTCCTATAGGGATACATGTATTTGGAACTCTAAATCAAACACGGTTTGTGCTAGCTCTTTGAAACTTGACACAATAAAGCAGGTTCAAGTTCTATCTCTATGGTTTGTTTGCTGTTGATGTAGCCCTAAGCAGAGAGTGGCGAAAATCACTTTCATGGAAAGGGGTTGCCAAGCTTCCAAAAAACTACGAGTAGCCTTAAATCTCAGCAAACATTTTTTCACCTAATCTTGATGATTTCTTTCAGGTAATGATCAGGACACCAAAACCACTGGGCTCACCAAATTTCGTTCTTCTAGGTTAAACCGTTCGTTTGCAGTAACCGTTTCATTTTTAGGTTCACTCTGTTTTCTTCTATAGAAATACATGCATTTGGAACTCTAAATCAAACACGGTTTGTGCTAGCTCTTTGAAACTTGACACAATAAAGCAGTTTCAAGTTCTATCTCTATGGTTTGTTTGCTGTTGATGTGGCCCAAAGCAGAGACTGGCGAAAATCACTTTCATGGAAAGGTGTTGCCAAGCTTCCAAAAAACCAAGAGTTGCCTGAAATCTCAGCAAACATTTTTTCACCCAATCTTGATGATTCTTTCAGATAATGATCAGTACACCAAAACCACTTGGCTCAAAAAATTTCGTTCTTCTAGGTTAAACCGTTAGTTTGCAGTAACCGTTTTCATTTTTAGGTTTCACTCTGTTTTCTCCTATAGGGATACATGTATTTGGAACTCTAAATCAAACACGGTTTGTGCTAGCTCTTTGAAACTTGACACAATAAAGCAGTTTCAAGTTCTATCTCTATGGTTTTTTTGCTGTTGATGTAGCCCTAAGCAAAGACTGGCGAAAATCACTTTCATAGAAAGGGTTTGCCAAGCTTCCAAAAAACTACGAGTTGCCTGAAATCTCAGCAAACATTTTTTCACCCAATCTTGATGATTCTTTCAGGTAATGATCAGTACACCAAATCCACTTGGCTCACCAAATTTCGTTCTTCTAGGTTAAACCGTTCGTTTGCAGTAACCGTTTTCATTTTTAGGTTTCACTCTGTTTTCTCCTATAGGGATACATGTATTTGGAACTCTAAATGAAACATGGTTTGTGCTAGCTCTTTGAAACTTGACAAAAGAAAGAAGTTTCAAGTTCTATCTATATGGTTTGTTTGCTGTTGATGGAGCCCTAAGCAGAGACTGGCGAAAATCACTTTTATGGAAAGGGGTTGCCAAGCTTCCAAAAAACTACGAGTAGCCTGAAATCTCAGCAAACATTATTTCACCCAATCTTGATGATTTTTTTAGGTAATGATCAGTATACCAAAACCACTTGGCTCACCAAATTACGTTCTTCTAGGTTAAACCGTTCGTTTGCAGTAACCGTTTTCATTTTTAGGTTTCACTCTGTTTTCTCCTATAGAAATACATGTATTTGGAACTCTAAATCAAACACGGTTTTTGCTAGCTCTTTTAAACTTGACAAAATAAATCAGTTTCAAGTTCTATCTCTATGATTTTTTTGCTGTTGATGTAGCCCTAAGCAGAGTCTGGCGAAAATCACTTTCATGGAAAGGGGTTGCCAAGCTTCCAAAAAACTACGAGTTGCCTGAAATCTCAGCAAACATTTTTTCACCCAATCTTGATGATTCTTTCAGGTAATGATCAGTACACCAAATCCACTTGGCTCACCAAATTTCGTTCTTCTAGGTTAAACCGTTCGTTTGCAGTAACCGTTTTCATTTTTAGGTTTCACTCTGTTTTCTCCCATAGGGATACATGTACTTGGAACTGTAAATCAAACACGGTTTTTGCTAGCTCTTTGAAACTTGACACAATAAAGCAGTTTCAAGTTCTATCTCTATGGTTTGTTTGCTGTTGATGTAGCCCTAAGCAGAGTCTGGCGAAAATCACTTTCATGGAAAGGGGTTGCCAAGCTTCCAAAAAACTACGAGTTGCCTGAAATCTCAGCAAACATTTTTTCACCCAATCTTGATGATTCTTTCAGGTAATGATCAGTACACCAAAACCACTTGGCTCACCAAATTTCGTTATTCTAGGTTAAAACGTTCGTTTGCAGTAACCGTTTTCATTTTTAGGTTTCACTCTGTTTTCTCCTATAGGGATACATGCATTTAGAACTCTAAATCAAACACGGTTTTTGCTAGCTCTTTGAAACATGGCAGAAGAAAGCAGTTTCAAGTTCTATCTCTATGGATTGTTTGCTGTTGATGTAGCCCTAAGCAGAGACTGGCGAAAATCACTTTCATAGAAAGGGGTTGCAAAGCTTCCAAAAAACTACGAGTTGCCTGAAATCTCAGCAAACATTTTTTCACCCAATCTTGATGATTCCTTCAGGTAATGATCAGTACACCAAAACCACTTGGCTCACCAAATTTCGTTCTTCTAGGTTAAACCGTTCGTTTGCAGTAACCGTTTTCATTTTTAGGTTTCACTCTGTTTTCTCCTATAGGGATACATGTATTTGGAACTGTAAATCAAACACGGTTTTTGCTAGCTCTTTGAAACTTGACACAATAAATCAGTTTCAAGTTCTATCTCTATGATTTTTTTGCTGTTGATGTAGCCCTAAGCAGAGTCTGGCGAAAATCACTTTCATGGAAAGGGGTTGCCAAGCTTCCAAAAAACTACGAGTTGCCTGAAATCTCAGCAAACATTTTTTCACCCAATCTTGATGATTCTTTCAGGTAATGATTAGTACACCAACACCACTTGGCTCACCAAATTTTGTTTTCTAGGTTCAACCGTTCGTTTGCAGTAACCGTTTTCATTTTTAGGTTTCACTCTGTTTTCTCCTATAGGGATACATGTATTTGGAACTCTAAATCAAACACGGTTTGTGCTAGCTCTTTGAAACTTGACACAAGAAAGCAGTTTCAAGTTCTATCTCTATGGTTTGTTTGCTGTTGATGTAGCCCTAAGCAGAGTCACGCGAAAATCACTTTCATGGAAAGGGGTTGCCAAGCTTCCAAAAAACTACGAGTTGCCTGAAATCTCAGCAAACATTTTTTCACCCAATCTTGATGATTCTTTCAGGTAATGATCAGTATACCAAAACCACTTTGCTCACCAAGTATCATTCTTCTAAGTTAAACCGTTCGTTTGCAGTAACCGTTTTCATTTTTAGGTTTCACTCTGTTTTCTCCTATAGGGATACATGTATTTGGAACTGTAAATCAAACACGGTTTTTGCTAGCTCTTTGAAACTTGACACAATAAAGCAGTTTCAAGTTCTATCTCTATGGTTTGTTTGCTGTTGATGTAGCCCTAAGCAGAGTCTGGCGAAAATCACTTTCATGGAAAGGGGTTGCCAAGCTTCCAAAAAACTACGAGTTGCCTGAAATCTCAGCAAACATTTTTTCACCCAATCATGATGATTCTTTCAGGTAATGATCAGTACACCAAAACCACTTGGCTCACCAAATTTCGTTATTCTAGGTTAAAACGTTCGTTTGCAGTAACCGTTTTCATTTTTAGGTTTCACTCTGTTTTCTCCTATAGGGATACATGTATTTAGAACTCTAAATCAAACACGGTTTTTGCTAGCTCTTTGAAACATGGCAGAAGAAAGCAGTTTCAAGTTCAATCTCTATGGTTTGTTTGCTGTTGATGTAGCCCTAAGCAGAGACTGGCCAAAATCACTTTCATAGAAAGGGGTTGCCAAGCTTCCAAAAAACTACGAGTTGCCTGAAATCTCAGCAAACATTTTTTCACCCAATCTTGATGATTCTTTCAGGTAATGATCAGTACACCAAAACCACTTGGCTCACCAAATTTCGTTCTTCTATGTTAAACCGTTCGTTTGCAGTAACCGTTTTCATTTTTAGGTTTCACTCTGTTTTCTCCTATACGGATACATGTATTTGGAACTCTAAATCAAACACGGTTTGTGCTAGCTCTTTGAAACTTGACACAAGAAAGCAGATTCATGTTCTATCTCTATGGTTTGTTTTACTGTTGATGTAGCCCTAAGCAGATACTGGCGAAAATCACTTTCATGGAAAGGGGTTGCCAAGCTTCCAAAAAACTGGGAGTTGCCTGAAATCTCACCAAACATTTTTTCACCCAATCTTGATGATTCTTTCAGGTAATGATCAATACACCAAAACCACTTGGCTCACAAAGTTTCATTCTTCTAGGTTAAACCGTTCGTTTGCAGTAACCGTTTTCATTTTTAGGTTTCACTCTGTTTTCTCCTATAGGGATACATGTATTTGGAACTCTAAATCAAACACGGTTTGTGCTAGCTCTTTGAAACGTGACACAATAGAGCAGTTTCAAGTTCTATCTCTATGGTTTGTTTGCTGTTGATGTAGCCCTAAGCAGAGACTGGCGAAAATCACTTTCATGGAAAGGGGTTGCTAAGCTTCCACAAAACTATGAGTTGCCTGAAATCTCAGCAAACATTTTTTCACCCAATCTTGATGATTCTTTCAGGTAATGATTAGTACACCAACACCACTTGGCTCACCAAATTTTGTTTTCTAGGCTCAACCGTTCGTTTGCAGTAACCGGTTTCATTTTTAGGTTTCACTCTGTTTTCTCCTATAGGGATACATGTATTTGGAACTCTAAATCAAACACGGTTTGTGCTAGCTCTTTGAAACTTGACACAAGAAAGCAGTTTCAAGTTCTATCTCTATGGTTTATTTGCTGTTGATGTAGCCCTAAGCAGAGACTGGCGAAAATCACTTTCATGGAAAGGGGTTGCCAAGCTTCCAAAAAACTACGAGTTGCCTGAAATCTCAGCAAACATTTTTTCACCCAATCTTGATGATTCTTTCAGGTAATGATCAGTACACCAACACCACTTGGCTCACCAAATTATGTTTTCTAGGTTAAACCGTTCGTTTGCAGTAACCGTTTTTATTTTTAGGTTTCACTCTGTTTTCTCCTATAGGGATACATGTATTTGGAACTGTAAATCAAACACGGTTTTTGCTAGCTCTTTGAAACTTGACACAATAAATCAGTTTCAAGTTCTATCTCTATGATTTTTTTTGCTGTTGATGTAGCCCTAAGCAGAGTCTGGCGAAAATCACTTTCATGGAAAGGGGTTGCCAAGCTTCCAAAAAACTACGAGTTGCCTGAAATCTCAGCAAACATTTTTTCACCCAATCTTGATGATTCTTTCAGGTAATGATCAGTACACCAAAACCACTTGGCTCACCAAATTTCGTTCTTCTAGGTTAAACCGTTCGTTTGCAGTAACCGTTTTCATTTTTAGGTTTCACTTTGTTTTCTCCTATAGGGATACATGTATTTGGAACTCTAAATCAAAGACGGTTTTTGCTAGCTCTTTGAAACATGGCAGAAGAAAGCAGTTTCAAGTTCTATCTCTATGGTTTGTTTGCTGTTGATGTAGCCCTAAGCAGAGACTGGCGAAAATCACTTTCATGGAAAGGGGTTGCCAAGCTTCCAAAAAACTACGAGTTGCCTGAAATCTCAGCAAACATTTTTTCACCCAATCTTGATGATTCCTTCAGGTAATGATAAGTACACCACAACCACTTTGCTCACCAAATTTTGTTTTCTAGGTTCAACCGTTCGTTTGCAGTAACCGTTTTCATTTTTAGGTTTCACTCTGTTTTCTCCTATAGGGATACATGTATTTGGAACTCTAAATCAAACACGGTTTGTGCTAGCTCTTTGAAACTTGACACAAGAAAGCAGTTTCAAGTTCTATCTCTATGGTTTGTTTGCTGTTGATGTAGCCCTAAGCAGAGACTGGCGAAAATCACTTTCATGGAAAGGGGTTGCCAAGCTTCCAAAAAACTACGAGTTGCCTGAAATCTCAGCAAACATTTTTTCACCCAATCTTGATGATTCTTTCAGGTAATGATCAGTACACCAAAACCACTTGGCTCACCAAATTTCGTTCTTCTATGTTAAACCGTTCGTTTGCAGTAACCGTTTTCATTTTTAGGTTTCACTCTGTTTTCTCCTATACGGATACATGTATTTGGAACTCTAAATCAAACACGGTTTGTGCTAGCTCTTTGAAACTTGACACAAGAAAGCAGATTCATGTTCTATCTCTATGGTTTGTTTGCTGTTGATGTAGCCCTAAGCAGAGACTGGCGAAAATCACTTTCATGGAAAGGGGTTGCCAAGCTTCCAAAAAACTGGGAGTTGCCTGAAATCTCACCAAACATTTTTTCACCCAATTTTGATGATTCTTTCAGGTAATGATTAGTACACCAACACCACTTGGCTCACCAAATTATGTTTTCTAGGTTAAACCGTTCGTTTGCAGTAACCGTTTTCATTTTTAGGTTTCACTCTGTTTTCTCCTATAGGGATACATGTATTTGGAACTGTAAATCAAACACGGTTTTTGCTAGCTCTTTGAAACTTGACACAATAAATCAGTTTCAAGTTCTATCTCTATGATTTTTTTTGCTGTTGATGTAGCCCTAAGCAGAGTCTGGCGAAAATCACTTTTATGGAAAGGGGTTGCCAAGCTTCCAAAAAACTATGAGTTGCCTGAAATCTCAGCAAACATTTTTTCACCCAATCTTGATGATTCTTTCAGGTAATGATCAGTACACCAAAACCACTTGGCTCACCAAATTTCGTTCTTCTAGGTTAAACCGTTCGTTTGCAGTAACCGTTTTCATTTTTAGGTTTCACTTTGTTTTCTCCTATAGGGATACATGTATTTGGAACTCTAAATCAAACACGGTTTTTGCTAGCTCTTTGAAACCTGGCAGAAGAAAGCAGTTTCAAGTTCTATCTCTATGGTTTGTTTGCTGTTGATGTAGCCCTAAGCAGAGACTGGCGAAAATCACTTTCATGGAAAGGGGTTGCCAAGCTTCCAAAAAACTACGAGTTGCCTGAAATCTCAGCAAACATTTTT
>NW_027521747.1:0-55505 GCF_052094955.1 Ictidomys tridecemlineatus
ATCATTACCTGAATGTATCATCAAGATTGGGTGAAAAAGTGTTTGCTGAGATTTCAGGCAACTCGTAGTTTTTTGGAGCTTGGCAGGCCCTTTCCATGAAAGTGATTCTCGCCAGTCTCTGCTTAGGGCTACATCAACAGCAAACAAACCATAGAGATAGAACTTGAAACTGCTTTATTGTGTCAAGTTTCAAAGAGCTAGCACAAACCGTGTTTGATTTAGAGTTCCAAATACATGTATCCCTATAGGAGAAAACAGAGTGAAACCTCAAAATGAAACCGGTTACTGCCATCGAACGGTTTAACCTAGAAGAACGAAATTTGGCGAGCCAAGTCGGCTTGGTGTACTGATCATTACCTGAAAGTATCATCAAGATTGGGTGAAAAAGTGTTTGCTGAGATTTCAGGCAACTCGTAGTTTTTTAGAGCTTGGCAGGCCCTTTCCATGAAAGTGATTCTCGCCAGTCTCTGCTTAGGGCTACATTAACAGCAAACAAACCATAGAGATAGAACTTAAAACAGCTTTATTGTGTCAAGTTTCAAAGAGCTAGCACAAACCGTGTTTGATTTAGAATTCCAAATACATGTATCCCTATAGGAGAAAACAGAGTGAAACCTCAAAATGAAACCGCTTACTGCCAACGAACGGTTTAACCTAGAAGAACGAAATTTGGCGAGCCAAGTGGGATTGGTGTACTGATCATTACCTGAAAGTATCATCAAGATTGGGTGAAAAAGTGTTTGCTAAGATTTCAGGCAACTCGTATTTTTTTTTAAGCTTGGCAGGCCATTTCCATGAAAGTGATTCTCGCCAGTCTCTGCTTAGGGCTACAGCAACAGTATACAAACCATAGAGATAGAACTTGAAACCGCTCTATTGTGTCAAGTTTGAAGGGGCTAGCACAAACCATGTTTGATTTAGAGTTTCAAATACATGTATCCCTATAGGAGAAAACAGAGTGAGACCTCAAAATGAAACCGGTTACTGCCAACGAACGGTTAAACCTAGAAGAACGAAATTTGGCTAGCCAAGTCGGCTTGGTGTACTGATCATTACCTGAAAGTATCATCAAGATTGGTTGAAAAAGTGTTTGCTGAGATTTCAGGAAACTCGTAGTTTTTGGGAGCTTGGCAGACCCTTTCCATGTAAGTGATTCTTGCCAGTCTCTGCTTAGGGCTACATCAACAGCAAACAAACCATAGAGAAAGAACTTGAAACTGCTTTATTGTGTCAAGTTTCAAAGAGCTAGCACAAACCGTGTTTGATTTAGAGTTCCAAATACATGTATCCCTATAGGAGAAAACAGAGTGAAACCTCAAAATGAAACCGGTTACTGCCAACGAACGGTTTAACCTAGAAGAAGGAAATTTGGCGAGCCAAGTCGGCTTGGTGTACTGATCATTACCTGAAAGTATCATCAAGATTGGGTGAAAAAGTGTTTGCTGAGATTTCAGGCAACTCGTAGTTTTTTGGAGCTTGGCAGGCCCTTTCCATGAAAGTGATTCTCGCCAGTCTCTGCTTAGGGCTACATCAACAGCAAACAAACCATAGAGATAGAACTTGAAACTGCTTTATTGTGTCAAGTTTCAAAGAGCTAGCACAAACCATGTTTGATTTAGAGTTCCAAATACATGTATCCCTATAGGAGAAAACACAGTGAAACCTCAAAATGAAACCGGTTACTGCCAACGAACGGTTTAACCTAGAAGAACGAAATTTGGCGAGCCAAGTGGCTTGGTGTACTGATCATTACCTGAAAGTATCATCAAGATTGGGTGAAAAAGTGTTTGCTGAGATTTCAGGCAACTCGTAGTTTTTTGGAGCTTGGCAGGCCCTTTCCATGAAAGTGATTCTCGCCAGTCTCTGCTTAGGACTACATCAACAGCAAACAAACCATAGAGATAGAACTTGAAACTGCTTTATTGTGTCAAGTTTCAAAGAGCTAGCACAAACCGTGTTTGATTTAGAGTTCCAAATACATGTATCCCTATAGGAGAAATCAGAGTGAAACCTCAAAATGAAACCTGTTACTGCCAACGAACGGTTTAACCTAGAAGAAGGAAATTTGGCGAGCCAAGTGGGCTTGGTGTACTGATCATTACCTGAATGTATCATCAAGATTGGGTGAAAAAGTGTTTGCTGAGATTTCAGGCAACTCGTAGTTTTTTGGAGCTTGGCAGGCCCTTTCCATGAAAGTGATTCTCGCCAGTCTCTGCTTAGGGCTACATCAACAGCAAACAAACCATAGAGATAGAACTTGAAACTGCTTTATTGTGTCAAGTTTCAAAGAGCTAGCACAAACCGTGTTTGATTTAGAGTTCCAAATACATGTATCCCTATAGGAGAAAACAGAGTGAAACCTCAAAATGAAACCGGTTACTGCCATCGAACGGTTTAACCTAGAAGAACGAAATTTGGCGAGCCAAGTCGGCTTAGTGTACTGATCATTACCTGAAAGTATCATCAAGATTGGGTGAAAAAGTGTTTGCTGAGATTTCAGGCAACTCGTAGTTTTTTAGAGCTTGGCAGGCCCTTTCCATGAAAGTGATTCTCGCCAGTCTCTGCTTAGGGCTACATTAACAGCAAACAAACCATAGAGATAGAACTTAAAACAGCTTTATTGTGTCAAGTTTCAAAGAGCTAGCACAAACCGTGTTTGATTTAGAATTCCAAATACATGTATCCCTATAGGAGAAAACAGAGTGAAACCTCAAAATGAAACCGCTTACTGCCAACGAACGGTTTAACCTAGAAGAACGAAATTTGGCGAGCCAAGTGGGATTGGTGTACTGATCATTACCTGAAAGTATCATCAAGATTGGGTGAAAAAGTGTTTGCTGAGATTTCAGGCAACTCGTATTTTTTTTTAAGCTTGGCAGGCCATTTCCATGAAAGTGATTCTCGCCAGTCTCTGCTTAGGGCTACAGCAACAGTATACAAACCATAGAGATAGAACTTGAAACCGCTCTATTGTGTCAAGTTTGAAGGGGCTAGCACAAACCATGTTTGATTTAGAGTTTCAAATACATGTATCCCTATAGGAGAAAACAGAGTGAGACCTCAAAATGAAACCGGTTACTGCCAACGAACGGTTAAACCTAGAAGAACGAAATTTGGCTAGCCAAGTCGGCTTGGTGTACTGATCATTACCTGAAAGTATCATCAAGATTGGGTGAAAAAGTGTTTGCTGAGATTTCAGGAAACTCGTAGTTTTTGGGAGCTTGGCAGACCCTTTCCATGTAAGTGATTCTTGCCAGTCTCTGCTTAGGGCTACATCAACAGCAAACAAACCATAGAGAAAGAACTTGAAACTGCTTTATTGTGTCAAGTTTCAAAGAGCTAGCACAAACCGTGTTTGATTTAGAGTTCCAAATACATGTATCCCTATAGGAGAAAACACAGTGAAACCTCAAAATAAAACCGGTTACTGCCAACGAACGGTTTAACCTAGAAGAAGGAAATTTGGCGAGCCAAGTGGGCTTGGTGTACTGATCATTACCTGAAAGTATCATCAAGATTGGGTGAAAAAATATTTGCTGAGATTTCAGGCAACTCGTAGTTTTTTGGAGCTTGGCAGGCCCTTTCCATGAAAGTGATTCTCGCCAGTCTCTGCTTAGGGCTACATCAACAGCAAGCAAACCATAGAGATAGAACTTGAAACTGCTATATTGTGTCAAGTTTCAAAGAGCTAGCACAAACCGTGTTTGATTTAGAGTTCCAAATACATGTATCCCTATAGGAGAAAACAGAGTGAAACCTCAAAATGAAACCGGTTACTGCCAACGAATGGTTTAACCTAGAAGAAGGAAATTTGGCAAGCCAAGTCGGCTTGGTGTACTGATCATTACCTGAAAGTATCATCAAGATTGGGTGAAAAAGTGTTTGCTGAGATTTCAGGCAACTCGTAGTTTTTTGGAGCTTGGCAGGCCCTTTCCATGAAAGTGATTCTCGCCAGTCTCTGCTTAGGGCTACATCAACAGCAAACAAACCATAGAGATAGAACTTGAAACTGCTTTATTGTGTCAAGTTTCAAAGAGCTAGCACAAACCATGTTTGATTTAGAGTTCCAAATACATGTATCCCTATAGGAGAAAACACAGTGAAACCTCAAAATGAAACCGGTTACTGCCAACGAACGGTTTAACCTAGAAGAACGAAATTTGGCGAGCCAAGTGGGATTGGTGTACTGATCATTACCTGAAAGTATCATCAAGATTGGGTGAAAAAGTGTTTGCTGAGATTTCAGGCAACTCGTAGTTTTTTAGAGCTTGGCAGGCCCTTTCCATGAAAGTGATTCTCGCCAGTCTCTGCTTAGGGCTACATCAACAGCAAACAAACCATAGAGATAGAACTTAAAACAGCTTTATTGTGTCAAGTTTCAAAGAGCTAGCACAAACCGTGTTTGATTTAGAATTCCAAATACATGTATCCCTATAGGAGAAAACGAGTGAAACCTCAAAATGAAACCGGTTACTGCCAACGAACGGTTTAACCTAGAAGAACGAAATTTGGCGAGCCAAGTGGGATTGGTGTACTGATCATTACCTGAAAGTATCATCAAGATTGGGTGAAAAAGTGTTTGCTGAGATTTCAGGCAACTCGTATTTTTTTTTAAGCTTGGCAGGAATTTCCATGAAAGTGATTCTCGCCAGTCTATGCTTAGGGCTACATCAACAGTATACAAACCATAGAGATAGAACTTGAAACCGCTCTATTGTGTCAAGTTTGAAGGGGCTAGCACAAACCATGTTTGATTTAGAGTTTCAAATACATGTATCCCTATAGGAGAAAACAGAGTGAAACCTCAAAATGAAACCGGTTACTGCCAACGAACGGTTAAACCTAGAAGAACGAAATTTGGCGAGCCAAGTTGGCTTGGTGTACTGATCATTACCTGAAAGTATCATCAAGATTGGGTGAAAAAGTGTTTGCTGAGATTTCAGGAAACTTGTAGTTTTTGGGAGCTTAGCAGACCCTTTCCATGTAAGTGATTCTCGCCAGTCTCTGCTTAGGGCTACATCAACAGCAAACAAACCATAGAGAAAGAACTTGAAACTGCTTTATTGTGTCAAGTTTCAAAGAGCTAGCACAAACCGTGTTTGATTTAGAGTTCCAAATACATGTATCCCTATAGGAGAAAACACAGTGAAACCTCAAAATGAAACCGGTTACTGCCATCGAACGGTTTAACATAGAAGAACGAAATTTGGCGAGCCAAGTGGGCTTGGTGTACTGATCATTACCTGAAAGTATCATCAAGATTGGGTGAAAAAGTGTTTGCTGAGATTTCAGGCAACTCGTAGTTTTTTGGAACTTGGCAGGCTCTTTCCATGAAAGTGATTCTCGCCAGTCTCAGCTTAGGGCTACATCAACAGCAAATAAACCATAGAGATAGAACTTGAAACTGCTTTATTGTGTCAAGTTTTCAAAGAGCTAGCACAAACCGTGTTTGATTTAGAGTTCCAAATACATGTATCCCTATAGGAGAAAACAGAGTGAAACCTCAAAATGAAACCGGTTACTGCCAACGAACGGTTTAACCTAGAAGAACGAAATTTGGCGAGCCAAGTGGGCTTGGTGTACTGATCATTACCTGAAAGTATCATCAAGATTGGGTGAAAAAGTGTTTGCTGAGATTTCAGGCAACTCGTAGTTTTTAGAGCTTGGCAGGCCCTTTCCATGAAAGTGATTCTCGCCAGTCTCTGCTTAGGGCTGCATCAACAGCAAACAAACCATAGAGATAGAACTTGAAACTGCTTTATTGTGTCAAGTTTCAAAGAGCTAGCACAAACCGTGTTTGATTTAGAGTTCCAAATACATGTATCCCTATAGGAGAAAACAGAGTGAAACCTCAAAATGAAACCGGTTACTGCCAACGAACGGTTTAACCTAGAAGAACGAAATTTGGCGAGCCAAGTGGGCTTGGTGTACTGATCATTACCTGAAAGTAGCATCAAGATTGGGTGAAAAAGTGTTTGCTGAGATTTCAGGCAACTAGTAGTTTTTTGGAGCTTGGCAGGCCCTTTCCATGAAAGTGATTCTCGCCAGACTCTGCTTAGGACTACATCAACAGCAAACAAACCATAGAGATAGAACTTGAAACTGCTTTATTGTGTCAAGTTTCAAAGAGCTAGCACAAACCGTGTTTGATTTAGAGTTCCAAATACATGTATCCCTATAGGAGAAAAAAGAGTGAAACCTCAAAATGAAACCGGTTACTGCCAACGAACGGTTTAACCTAGAAGAAGGAAATTTGGCGAGCCAAGTGGGCTTGGTGTACTGATCATTACCTGAAAGTATCATCAAGATTGGGTGAAAAAGTGTTTGCTGAGATTTCAGGCAACTGGTAGTTTTTTGGAGCTTGGCAGGCCCTTTCCATGAAAGTGATTCTCGCCAGTCTCTGCTTAGGGCTACATCAACAGCAAACAAACCATAGAGATAGAACTTGAAACTGCTTTATTGTGTCAAGTTTCAAAGAGCTAGCACAAACCGTGTTTGATTTAGAGTTCCAAATACATGTATCCCTATAGGAGAAAACAGAGTGAAACCTCAAAATGAAACCGGTTACTGCCAACGAACGGTTTAACCTAGAAGAACGAAATTTGGCAAGCCAAGTGGGATTGGTGTACTGATCATTACCTGAAAGTATCATCAAGATTGGGTGAAAAAGTGTTTGCTGAGATTTCAGGCAACTCGTAGTTTTTGGAACTTGGCAGGCTCTTTCCATGAAAGTGATTCTCGCCAGTCTCAGCTTAGGGCTACATCAACAGCAAATAAACCATAGAGATAGAACTTGAAACTGCTTTATTGTGTCAAGTTTCAAAGAGCTAGCACAAACCGTGTTTTATTTAGAGTTCCAAATACATGTATCCCTATAGGAGAAAACAGAGTGAAACCTCAAAATGAAACCGGTTACTGCCAACGAACGGTTTAACCTAGAAGAAGGAAATTTGGCGAGCCAAGTCGGCTTGGTGTACTGATCATTACCTGAAAGTATCATCAAGATTGGGTGAAAAAGTGTTTGCTGAGATTTCAGGCAACTCGTAGTTTTTTGGAGCTTGGCAGGCCCTTTCCATGAAAGTGATTCTCGCCAGTCTCTGCTTAGGGCTACATCAACAGCAAACAAACCATAGAGATAAAACTTGAAACTGCTTTATTGTGTCAAGTTTCAAAGAGCTAGCACAAACCGTGTTTGATTTAGAGTTCCAAATACATGTATCCCTATAGGAGAAAACAGAGTGAAACCTCAAAATGAAACCGGTTACTGCCAACAAACGGTTTAACCTAGAAGAACGAAATTTGGCGAGCCAAGTGGCCTTGGTGTACTGATCATTACCTGAAAGTATCATCAAGATTGGGTGAAAAAGTGTTTGCTGAGATTTCAGGCAACTCGTAGTTTTTTGGAGCTTGGCAGGCCCTTTCCATGAAAGTGATTCTCGCCAGTCTCTGCTTAGGGCTACATCAACAGCAAACAAACCATAGAGATAGAACTTGAAACTGCTTTATTGTGTCAAGTTTCAAAGAGCTAGCACAAACCGTGTTTGATTTAGAGTTCCAAATACATGTATCCCTATAGGAGAAAACAGAGTGAAACCTCAAAATGAAACCGGTTACTGCCATCGAACGGTTTACCCTAGAAGAACGAAATTTGGCGAGCCAAGTGGGCTTGGTGTACTGATCATTACCTGAAAGTATCATCAAGATTGGGTGAAAAAGTGTTTGCTGAGATTTCAGGAAACTCATAGTTTTTTGGAGCTTGGCAGGCCCTTTCCCTGAAAGTGATTCTCGCCAGTCTCTGCTTAGGGCTACATCAACAGCAAACAAACCATAGAGATAGAACTTGAAACTGCTTTATTGTGTCAAGTTTCAAAGAGCTAGCACAAACCATGTTTCATTTAGAGTTCCAAATACATGTATCCCTATAGGAGAAAACACAGTGAAACCTCAAAATAAAACCGGTTACTGCCAACGAACGGTTTAACCTAGAAGAACGAAATTTGGCGAGCCAAGTGGGCTTGGTGTACTGATCATTACCTGAAACTATCATCAAGATTGGGTGAAAAAGTGTTTGCTGAGATTTCAGGCAACTCGTAGTTTTTTGGAGCTTGGCAGGCCCTTTCCATGAAAGTGATTCTCGCCAGTCTCTGCTTAGGGCTACATCAACAGCAAACAAACCATAGAGATAGAACTTGAAACTGCTTTATTGTGTCAAGTTTCAAAGAGCTAGCACAAACCGTGTTTGATTTAGAGTTCCAAATACATGTATCCCTATAGGAGAAAACAGAGTGAAACCTCAAAATGAAACCGGTTACTGCCAACGAACGGTTTAACCTAGAAGAACGAAATTTGGCGAGCCAAGTGGGATTGGTGTACTGATCATTACCTGAAAGTATCATCAAGATTGGGTGAAAAAGTGTTTGCTGAGATTTCAGGCAACTCGTAGTTTTTTGGAACTTGGCAGGCTCTTTCCATGAAAGTGATTCTCGCCAGTCTCAGCTTAGGGCTACATCAACAGCAAATAAACCATAGAGATAGAACTTGAAACCGCTCTATTGTGTCAAGTTTCAAAGAGCTAGCACAAACCGTGTTTGATTTAGAGTTCCAAATACATGTATCCCTATAGGAGAAAACAGAGTGAGACCTCAAAATGAAACCGGTTACTGCCAACGAACGGTTAAACCTAGAAGAACGAAATTTGGCTAGCCAAGTCGGCTTGGTGTACTGATCATTACCTGAAAGTATCATCAAGATTGGGTGAAAAAGTGTTTGCTGAGATTTCAGGAAACTCGTAGTTTTTGGGAGCTTGGCAGACCCTTTCCATGTAAGTGATTCTTGCCAGTCTCTGCTTAGGGCTACATCAACAGCAAACAAACCATAGAGAAAGAACTTGAAACTGCTTTATTGTGTCAAGTTTCAAAGAGCTAGCACAAACCGTGTTTGATTTAGAGTTCCAAATACATGTATCCCTATAGGAGAAAACACAGTGAAACCTCAAAATAAAACCGGTTACTGCCAACGAACGGTTTAACCTAGAAGAAGGAAATTTGGCGAGCCAAGTGGGCTTGGTGTACTGATCATTACCTGAAAGTATCATCAAGATTGGGTGAAAAAATATTTGCTGAGATTTCAGGCAACTCGTAGTTTTTTGGAGCTTGGCAGGCCCTTTCCATGAAAGTGATTCTCGCCAGTCTCTGCTTAGGGCTACATCAACAGCAAGCAAACCATAGAGATAGAACTTGAAACTGCTTTATTGTGTCAAGTTTCAAAGAGCTAGCACAAACCGTGTTTGATTTAGAGTTCCAAATACATGTATCCCTATAGGAGAAAACAGAGTGAAACCTCAAAATGAAACCGGTTACTGCCAACGAATGGTTTAACCTAGAAGAAGGAAATTTGGCAAGCCAAGTCGGCTTGGTGTACTGATCATTACCTGAAAGTATCATCAAGATTGGGTGAAAAAGTGTTTGCTGAGATTTCAGGCAACTCGTAGTTTTTTGGAGCTTGGCAGGCCCTTTCCATGAAAGTGATTCTCGCCAGTCTCTGCTTAGGGCTACATCAACAGCAAACAAACCATAGAGATAGAACTTGAAACTGCTTTATTGTGTCAAGTTTCAAAGAGCTAGCACAAACCATGTTTGATTTAGAGTTCCAAATACATGTATCCCTATAGGAGAAAACACAGTGAAACCTCAAAATGAAACCGGTTACTGCCAACGAACGGTTTAACCTAGAAGAACGAAATTTGGCGAGCCAAGTGGGATTGGTGTACTGATCATTACCTGAAAGTATCATCAAGATTGGGTGAAAAAGTGTTTGCTGAGATTTCAGGCAACTCGTAGTTTTTTAGAGCTTGGCAGGCCCTTTCCATGAAAGTGATTCTCGCCAGTCTCTGCTTAGGGCTACATCAACAGCAAACAAACCATAGAGATAGAACTTAAAACAGCTTTATTGTGTCAAGTTTCAAAGAGCTAGCACAAACCGTGTTTGATTTAGAATTCCAAATACATGTATCCCTATAGGAGAAAACGAGTGAAACCTCAAAATGAAACCGGTTACTGCCAACGAACGGTTTAACCTAGAAGAACGAAATTTGGCGAGCCAAGTGGGATTGGTGTACTGATCATTACCTGAAAGTATCATCAAGATTGGGTGAAAAAGTGTTTTCTGAGATTTCAGGCAACTCGTATTTTTTTTTAAGCTTGGCAGGCAATTTCCATGAAAGTGATTCTCGCCAGTCTATGCTTAGGGCTACATCAACAGTATACAAACCATAGAGATAGAACTTGAAACCGCTCTATTGTGTCAAGTTTGAAGGGGCTAGCACAAACCATGTTTGATTTAGAGTTTCAAATACATGTATCCCTATAGGAGAAAACAGAGTGAAACCTCAAAATGAAACCGGTTACTGCCAACGAACGGTTAAACCTAGAAGAACGAAATTTGGCGAGCCAAGTTGGCTTGGTGTACTGATCATTACCTGAAAGTATCATCAAGATTGGGTGAAAAAGTGTTTGCTGAGATTTCAGGAAACTTGTAGTTTTTGGGAGCTTAGCAGACCCTTTCCATGTAAGTGATTCTCGCCAGTCTCTGCTTAGGGCTACATCAACAGCAAACAAACCATAGAGAAAGAACTTGAAACTGCTTTATTGTGTCAAGTTTCAAAGAGCTAGCACAAACCGTGTTTGATTTAGAGTTCCAAATACATGTATCCCTATAGGAGAAAACACAGTGAAACCTCAAAATGAAACCGGTTACTGCCATCGAATGGTTTAACCTAGAAGAACGAAATTTGGCGAGCCAAGTGGGCTTGGTGTACTGATCATTACCTGAAAGTAGCATCAAGATTGGGTGAAAAAGTGTTTGCTGAGATTTCAGGCAACTCGTAGTTTTTTGGAGCTTGGCAGGCCCTTTCCATGAAAGTGATTCTCGCCAGACTCTGCTTAGGACTACATCAACAGCAAACAAACCATAGAGATAGAACTTGAAACTGCTTTATTGTGTCAAGTTTCAAAGAGCTAGCACAAACCGTGTTTGATTTAGAGTTCCAAATACATGTATCCCTATAGGAGAAAACAGAGTGAAACCTCAAAATGAAACCGGTTACTGCCAACGAACGGTTTAACCTAGAAGAAGGAAATTTGGCGAGCCAAGTGGGCTTGGTGTACTGATCATTACCTGAAAGTATCATCAAGATTGGGTGAAAAAGTGTTTGCTGAGATTTCAGGCAACTCGTAGTTTTTTGGAGCTTGGCAGGCCCTTTCCATGAAAGTGATTCTCGCCAGTCTCTGCTTAGGGCTACATCAACAGCAAACAAACCATAGAGATAGAACTTGAAACTGCTTTATTGTGTCAAGTTTCAAAGAGCTAGCACAAACCGTGTTTGATTTAGAGTTCCAAATACATGTATCCCTATAGGAGAAAACAGAGTGAAACCTCAAAATGAAACCGGTTACTGCCAACGAACGGTTTAACCTAGAAGAACGAAATTTGGCGAGCCAAGTGGGATTGGTGTACTGATCATTACCTGAAAGTATCATCAAGATTGGGTGAAAAAGTGTTTGCTGAGATTTCAGGCAACTCGTAGTTTTTTGGAACTTGGCAGGCTATTTCCATGAAAGTGATTCTCGCCAGTCTCAGCTTAGGGCTACATCAACCGCAAATAAACCATAGAGATAGAACTTGAAACTGCTTTATTGTGTCAAGTTTCAAAGAGCTAGCACAAACCGTGTTTGATTTAGAGTTCCAAATACATGTATCCCTATAGGAGAAAACAGAGTAAAACCTCAAAATGAAACCGGTTACTGCCAACGAACGGTTTAACCTAGAAGAAGGAAATTTGGCGAGCCAAGTCGGCTTGGTGTACTGATCATTACCTGAAAGTATCATCAAGATTGGGTGAAAAAGTGTTTGCTGAGATTTCAGGCAACTCGTAGTTTTTTGGAGCTTGGCAGGCCCTTTCCATGAAAGTGATTCTCGCCAGTCTCTGCTTAGGGCTACATCAACAGCAAACAAACCATAGAGATAGAACTTGAAACTGCTTTATTGTGTCAAGTTTCAAAGAGCTAGCACAAACCGTGTTTGATTTAGAGTTCCAAATACATGTATCCCTATAGGAGAAAACAGAGTGAAACCTCAAAATGAAACCGGTTACTGCCAACGAACGGTTTAACCTAGAAGAAGGAAATTTGGCGAGCCAAGTGGGCTTGGTGTACTGATCATTACCTGAAAGTATCATCAAGATTGGGTGAAAAAGTGTTTGCTGAGGTTTCAGGCAACTCGTAGTTTTTGGAGCTTGGCAGGCCCTTTCCATGAAAGTGATTCTCGCCAGTCTCTGCTTAGGGCTACATCAACAGCAAACAAACCATAGAGATAGAACTTGAAACTGCTTTATTGTGTCAAGTTTCAAAGAGCTAGCACAAACCGTGTTTGATTTAGAGTTCCAAATACATGTATCCCTATAGGAGAAAACAGAGTGAAACCTCAAAATGAAACCGGTTACTGCCAACGAACGGTTTAACCTAGAAGAACGAAATTTGGCGAGCCAAGTGGGATTGGTGTACTGATCATTACCTGAAAGTATCATCAAGATTGGGTGAAAAAGTGTTTGCTGAGATTTCAGGCAACTCGTAGTTTTTTGGAACTTGGCAGGCTCTTTCCATGAAAGTGATTCTCGCCAGTCTCACCTTAGGGCTACATCAACAGCAAACAAACCATAGAGATAGAACGTGAAACTGCTTTATTGTGTCAAGTTTCAAAGAGCTAGCACAAACCGTGTTTGATTTAGAGTTCCAAATACATGTATCCCTATAGGAGAAAACAGAGTGAAACCTCAAAATGAAACCGGTTACTGCCAACGAACGGTTTAACCTAGAAGAACGAAATTTGGCGAGCCAAGTGGGCTTGGTGTACTGATCATTACCTGTAAGTATCATCAAGATTGGGGGAAAAAGGGTTTGCTGAGATTTCAGGCAACTCGTAGTTTTTTGGAGCTTGGCAGGCCCTTTTCATGAAAGTGATTCTCGCCAGTCTCTGCTTAGACTACATCAACAGCAAACAAACCATAGAGATAGAACTTGAAACTGCTTTATTGTGTCAAGTTTCAAAGAGCTAGCACAAACTGTGTTTGATTTAGAGTTCCAAATACATGTATCCCTATAGGAGAAAACAGAGTGAAACCTCAAAATGAAACCGGTTACTGCCAACGAATGGTTTAACCTAGAAGAAGGAAATTTGGCGAGCCAAGTGGGCTTGGTGTATTGATCATTACCTGAAAGTATTATCAAGATTGGGTGAAAAAGTGTTTGCTGAGATTTCAGGCAACTCGTAGTGTTTTGGAGCTTGGCAGGCCCTTTCCATGAAAGTGATTCTCGCCAGTCTCTGCTTAGGGCTACATCAACAGCAAACAAACCATAGAGATAGAACTTGAAACTGCTTTATTGTGTCAAGTTTCAAAGAGCTAGCACAAACCGTGTTTGATTTAGAGTTCCAAATACATGTATCCCTATAGGAGAAAACAGAGTGAAACCTCAAAATGAAACCGGTTACTGCCAACAAACGGTTTAACCTAGAAGAACGAAATTTGGCGAGCCAAGTGGGATTGGTGTACTGATCATTACCTGAAAGTATCATCAAGATTGGGTGAAAAAGTGTTTGCTGAGATTTCAGGCAACTCGTAGTTTTTTGGAGCTTGGCAGGCTCTTTCCATGAAAGTGATTCTCGCCAGTCTCAGCTTAGGGCTACATCAACAGCAAATAAACCATAGAGATAGAACTTGAAACTGCTTTATTGTGTCAAGTTTCAAAGAGCTAGCACAAACCGTGTTTGATTTAGAGTTCCAAATACATGTATCCCTATAGGAGAAAACAGAGTGAAACTCAAAATGAAACCGGTTACTGCCAACGAACGGTTTAACCTAGAAGAAGGAAATTTGGCGAGCCAAGTCGGCTTGGTGTACTGATCATTACCTGAAAGTATCATCAAGATTGGGTGAAAAAGTGTTTGCTGAGATTTCAGGCAACTCGTAGTTTTTTGGAGCTTGGCAGGCCCTTTCCATGAAAGTGATTCTCGCCAGTCTCTGCTTAGGGCTACATCAACAGCAAGCAAACCATAGAGATAGAACTTGAAACTGCTTTATTGTGTCAAGTTTCAAAGAGCTAGCACAAACCGTGTTTGATTTAGAGTTCCAAATACATGTATCCCTATAGGAGAAAACAGAGTGAAACCTCAAAATGAAACCGGTTACTGCCAACGAATGGTTTAACCTAGAAGAAGGAAATTTGGCAAGCCAAGTCGGCTTGGTGTACTGATCATTACCTGAAAGTATCATCAAGATTGGGTGAAAAAGTGTTTGCTGAGATTTCAGGCAACTCGTAGTTTTTTGGAGCTTGGCAGGCCCTTTCCATGAAAGTGATTCTCGCCAGTCTCTGCTTAGGGCTACATCAACAGCAAACAAACCATAGAGATAGAACTTGAAACTGCTTTATTGTGTCAAGTTTCAAAGAGCTAGCACAAACCATGTTTGATTTAGAGTTCCAAATACATGTATCCCTATAGGAGAAAACACAGTGAAACCTCAAAATGAAACCGGTTACTGCCAACGAACGGTTTAACCTAGAAGAACGAAATTTGGCGAGCCAAGTGGGATTGGTGTACTGATCATTACCTGAAAGTATCATCAAGATTGGGTGAAAAAGTGTTTGCTGAGATTTCAGGCAACTCGTAGTTTTTTAGAGCTTGGCAGGCCCTTTCCATGAAAGTGATTCTCGCCAGTCTCTGCTTAGGGCTACATCAACAGCAAACAAACCATAGAGATAGAACTTAAAACAGCTTTATTGTGTCAAGTTTCAAAGAGCTAGCACAAACCGTGTTTGATTTAGAATTCCAAATACATGTATCCCTATAGGAGAAAACGAGTGAAACCTCAAAATGAAACCGGTTACTGCCAACGAACGGTTTAACCTAGAAGAACGAAATTTGGCGAGCCAAGTGGGATTGGTGTACTGATCATTACCTGAAAGTATCATCAAGATTGGGTGAAAAAGTGTTTGCTGAGATTTCAGGCAACTCGTATTTTTTTTTAAGCTTGGCAGGCAATTTCCATGAAAGTGATTCTCGCCAGTCTATGCTTAGGGCTACATCAACAGTATACAAACCATAGAGATAGAACTTGAAACCGCTCTATTGTGTCAAGTTTGAAGGGGCTAGAACAAACCATGTTTGATTTAGAGTTTCAAATACATGTATCCCTATAGGAGAAAACAGAGTGAAACCTCAAAATGAAACCGGTTACTGCCAACGAACGGTTAAACCTAGAAGAACGAAATTTGGCGAGCCAAGTTGGCTTGGTGTACTGATCATTACCTGAAAGTATCATCAAGATTGGGTGAAAAAGTGTTTGCTGAGATTTCAGGAAACTTGTAGTTTTTGGGAGCTTAGCAGACCCTTTCCATGTAAGTGATTCTCGCCAGTCTCTGCTTAGGGCTACATCAACAGCAAACAAACCATAGAGAAAGAACTTGAAACTGCTTTATTGTGTCAAGTTTCAAAGAGCTAGCACAAACCGTGTTTGATTTAGAGTTCCAAATACATGTATCCCTATAGGAGAAAACACAGTGAAACCTCAAAATGAAACCGGTTACTGCCAACGAACGGTTTAACCTAGAAGAACGAAATTTGGCGAGCCAAGTGGGCTTGGTGTACTGATCATTACCTGAAAGTAGCATCAAGATTGGGTGAAAAAGTGTTTGCTGAGATTTCAGGCAACTCGTAGTTTTTTGGAGCTTGGCAGGCCCTTTCATGAAAGTGATTCTCGCCAGACTCTGCTTAGGACTACATCAACAGCAAACAAACCATAGAGATAGAACTTGAAACTGCTTTATTGTGTCAAGTTTCAAAGAGCTAGCACAAACCGTGTTTGATTTAGAGTTCCAAATACATGTATCCCTATAGGAGAAAACAGAGTGAAACCTCAAAATGAAACCGGTTACTGCCAACGAACGGTTTAACCTAGAAGAAGGAAATTTGGCGAGCCAAGTGGGCTTGGTGTACTGATCATTACCTGAAAGTATCATCAAGATTGGGTGAAAAAGTGTTTGCTGAGATTTCAGGCAACTCGTAGTTTTTTGGAGCTTGGCAGGCCCTTTCCATGAAAGTGATTCTCGCCAGTCTCTGCTTAGGGCTACATCAACAGCAAACAAACCATAGAGATAGAACTTGAAACTGCTTTATTGTGTCAAGTTTCAAAGAGCTAGCACAAACCGTGTTTGATTTAGAGTTCCAAATACATGTATCCCTATAGGAGAAAACAGAGTGAAACCTCAAAATGAAACCGGTTACTGCCAACGAACGGTTTAACCTAGAAGAACGAAATTTGGCGAGCCAAGTGGGATTGGTGTACTGATCATTACCTGAAAGTATCATCAAGATTGGGTGAAAAAGTGTTTGCTGAGATTTCAGGCAACTCGTAGTTTTTTGGAACTTGGCAGGCTATTTCCATGAAAGTGATTCTCGCCAGTCTCAGCTTAGGGCTACATCAACAGCAAATAAACCATAGAGATAGAACTTAAAACTGCTTTATTGTGTCAAGTTTCAAAGAGCTAGCACAAACCGTGTTTGATTTAGAGTTCCAAATACATGTATCCCTATAGGAGAAAACAGAGTAAAACCTCAAAATGAAACCGGTTACTGCCAACGAACGGTTTAACCTAGAAGAAGGAAATTTGGCGAGCCAAGTCGGCTTGGTGTACTGATCATTACCTGAAAGTATCATCAAGATTGGGTGAAAAAGTGTTTGCTGAGATTTCAGGCAACTCGTAGTTTTTTGGAGCTTGGCAGGCCCTTTCCATGAAAGTGATTCTCGCCAGTCTCTGCTTAGGGCTACATCAACAGCAAACAAACCATAGAGATACAACTTGAAACTGCTTTATTGTGTCAAGTTTCAAAGAGCTAGCACAAACCGTGTTTGATTTAGAGTTCCAAATACATGTATCCCTATAGGAGAAAACAGAGTGAAACCTCAAAATGAAACCGGTTACTGCCAACGAACGGTTTAACCTAGAAGAAGGAAATTTGGCGAGCCAAGTGGGCTTGGTGTACTGATCATTACCTGAAAGTATCATCAAGATTGGGTGAAAAAGTGTTTGCTGAGGTTTCAGGCAACTCGTAGTTTTTTGGAGCTTGGCAGGCCCTTTCCATGAAAGTGATTCTCGCCAGTCTCTGCTTAGGGCTACATCAACAGCAAACAAACCATAGAGATAGAACTTGAAACTGCTTTATTGTGTCAAGTTTCAAAGAGCTAGCACAAACCGTGTTTGATTTAGAGTTCCAAATACATGTATCCCTATAGGAGAAAACAGAGTGAAACCTCAAAATGAAACCGGTTACTGCCAACGAACGGTTTAACCTAGAAGAACGAAATTTGGCGAGCCAAGTGGGATTGGTGTACTGATCATTACCTGAAAGTATCATCAAGATTGGGTGAAAAAGTGTTTGCTGAGATTTCAGGCAACTCGTAGTTTTTTGGAACTTGGCAGGCTCTTTCCATGAAAGTGATTCTCGCCAGTCTCACCTTAGGGCTACATCAACAGCAAACAAACCATAGAGATAGAACGTGAAACTGCTTTATTGTGTCAAGTTTCAAAGAGCTAGCACAAACCGTGTTTGATTTAGAGTTCCAAATACATGTATCCCTATAGGAGAAAACAGAGTGAAACCTCAAAATGAAACCGGTTACTGCCAACGAACGGTTTAACCTAGAAGAACGAAATTTGGCGAGCCAAGTGGGCTTGGTGTACTGATCATTACCTGAAAGTATCATCAAGATTGGGTGAAAAAGGGTTTGCTGAGATTTCAGGCAACTCGTAGTTTTTTGGAGCTTGGCAGGCCCTTTTCATGAAAGTGATTCTCGCCAGTCTCTGCTTAGGACTACATCAACAGCAAACAAACCATAGAGATAGAACTTGAAACTGCTTTATTGTGTCAAGTTTCAAAGAGCTAGCACAAACTGTGTTTGATTTAGAGTTCCAAATACATGTATCCCTATAGGAGAAAACAGAGTGAAACCTCAAAATGAAACCGGTTACTGCCAACGAATGGTTTAACCTAGAAGAAGGAAATTTGGCGAGCCAAGTGGGCTTGGTGTATTGATCATTACCTGAAAGTATTATCAAGATTGGGTGAAAAAGTGTTTGCTGAGATTTCAGGCAACTCGTAGTGTTTTGGAGCTTGGCAGGCCCTTTCCATGAAAGTGATTCTCGCCAGTCTCTGCTTAGGGCTACATCAACAGCAAACAAACCATAGAGATAGAACTTGAAACTGCTTTATTGTGTCAAGTTTCAAAGAGCTAGCACAAACCGTGTTTGATTTAGAGTTCCAAATACATGTATCCCTATAGGAGAAAACAGAGTGAAACCTCAAAATGAAACCGGTTACTGCCAACAAACGGTTTAACCTAGAAGAACGAAATTTGGCGAGCCAAGTGGGATTGGTGTACTGATCATTACCTGAAAGTATCATCAAGATTGGGTGAAAAAGTGTTTGCTGAGATTTCAGGCAACTCGTAGTTTTTTGGAGCTTGGCAGGCTCTTTCCATGAAAGTGATTCTCGCCAGTCTCAGCTTAGGGCTACATCAACAGCAAATAAACCATAGAGATAGAACTTGAAACTGCTTTATTGTGTCAAGTTTCAAAGAGCTAGCACAAACCGTGTTTGATTTAGAGTTCCAAATACATGTATCCCTATAGGAGAAAACAGAGTGAAAACTCAAAATGAAACCGGTTACTGCCAACGAACGGTTTAACCTAGAAGAAGGAAATTTGGCGAGCCAAGTCGGCTTGGTGTACTGATCATTACCTGAAAGTATCATCAAGATTGGGTGAAAAAGTGTTTGCTGAGATTTCAGGCAACTCGTAGTTTTTTGGAGCTTGGCAGGCCCTTTCCATGAAAGTGATTCTCGCCAGTCTCTGCTTAGGGCTACATCAACAGCAAACAAACCATAGAGATAAAACTTGAAACTGCTTTATTGTGTCAAGTTTCAAAGAGCTAGCACAAACCGTGTTTGATTTAGAGTTCCAAATACATGTATCCCTATAGGAGAAAACAGAGTGAAACCTCAAAATGAAACCGGTTACTGCCAACGAACGGTTTAACCTAGAAGAACGAAATTAGGCGAGCCAAGTGGGCTTGGTGTACTGATCATTACCTGAAAGTAGCATCAAGATTGGGTGAAAAAGTGTTTGCTGAGATTTCAGGCAACTCGTAGTTTTTTGGAGCTTCGCAGGCCCTTTCCATGAAAGTGATTCTCGCCAGTCTCTGCTTAGGGCTACATCAACAGCAAACAAACCATAGAGATAGAACTTGAAACTGCTTTATTGTGTCAAGTTTCAAAGAGCTAGCACAAACCGTGTTTGATTTAGAGTTCCAAATACATGTATCCCTATAGGAGAAAACAGAGTGAAACCTCAAAATGAAACCGGTTACTGCCAACGAACGGTTTAACCTAGAAGAACGAAATTTGGCGAGCCAAGTGGGATTGGTGTACTGATCATTACCTGAAAGTATCATCAAGATTGGGTGAAAAAGTGTTTGCTGAGATTTCAGGCAACTCGTAGTTTTTTGGAACTTGGCAGGCCCTTTCCATGAAAGTGATTCTCGCCAGTCTCAGCTTAGGGCTACATCAACAGCAAATAAACCATAGAGATAGAACTTGAAACTGCTTTATTGTGTCAAGTTTCAAAGAGCTAGCACAAACCGTGTTTGATTTAGAGTTCCAAATACATGTATCCCTATAGGAGAAAACAGAGTGAAACCTCAAAATGAAACCGGTTACTGCCAACGAACGGTTTAACCTAGAAGAAGGAAATTTGGCGAGCCAAGTGGGCTTGGTGTACTGATCATTACCTGAAAGTATCATCAAGATTGGGTGAAAAAGTGTTTGCTGAGATTTCAGGCAACTCGTAGTTTTTTGGAGCTTGGCAGGCCCTTTCCATGAAAGTGATTCTCGCCAGTCTCTGCTTAGGGCTACATCAACAGCAAACAAACCATAGAGATAGAACTTGAAACTGCTTTATTGTGTCAAGTTTCCAAGAGCTAGCACAAACCGTGTTTGATTTAGAGTTCCAAATACATGTATCCCTATAGGAGAAAACAGAGTGAAACCTCAAAATGAAACCGGTTACTGCCAACGAACGGTTTAACCTAGAAGAACGAAATTTGGCGAGCCAAGTGGGATTGGTGTACTGATCATTACCTGAAAGTATCATCAAGATTGGGTGAAAAAGTGTTTGCTGAGATTTCAGGCAACTCGTAGTTTTTTGGAACTTGGCAGGCTATTTCCATGAAAGTGATTCTCGCCAGTCTCAGCTTAGGGCTACATCAACAGCAAATAAACCATAGAGATAAAACTTGAAACTGCTTTATTGTGTCAAGTTTCAAAGAGCTAGCACAAACCGTGTTTGATTTAGAGTTCCAAATACATGTATCCCTATAGGAGAAAACAGAGTGAAACCTCAAAATGAAACCGGTTACTGCCAACGAACGGTTTAACCTAGAAGAACGAAATTAGGCGAGCCAAGTGGGCTTGGTGTACTGATCATTACCTGAAAGTAGCTTCAAGATTGGGTGAAAAAGTGTTTGCTGAGATTTCAGGCAACTCGTAGTTTTTTGGAGCTTGGCAGGCCCTTTCCATGAAAGTGATTCTCGCCAGTCTCTGCTTAGGGCTACATCAACAGCAAACAAACCATAGAGATAGAACTTGAAACTGCTTTATTGTGTCAAGTTTCAAAGAGCTAGCACAAACCGTGTTTGATTTAGAGTTCCAAATACATGTATCCCTATAGGAGAAAACAGAGTGAAACCTCAAAATGAAACCGGTTACTGCCAACGAACGGTTTAACCTAGAAGAACGAAATTTGGCGAGCCAAGTGGGATTGGTGTACTGATCATTACCTGAAAGTATCATCAAGATTGGGTGAAAAAGTGTTTGCTGAGATTTCAGGCAACTCTTAGTTTTTTGGAACTTGGCAGGCTCTTTCCATGAAAGTGATTCTCGCCAGTCTCAGCTTAGGGCTACATCAACAGCAAATAAACCATAGAGATAGAACTTGAAACTGCTTTATTGTGTCAAGTTTCAAAGAGCTAGCACAAACCGTGTTTGATTTAGAGTTCCAAATACATGTATCCCTATAGGAGAAAACAGAGTGAAACCTCAAAATGAAACCGGTTACTGCCAACGAACGGTTTAACCTAGAAGAAGGAAATTTGGCGAGCCAAGTCGGCTTGGTGTACTGATCATTACCTGAAAGTATCATCAAGATTGGGTGAAAAAGTGTTTGCTGAGATTTCAGGCAACTCGTAGTTTTTTGGAGCTTGGCAGGCCCTTTCCATGAAAGTGATTCTCGCCAGTCTCTGCTTAGGGCTACATCAACAGCAAACAAACCATAGAGATAGAACTTGAAACTGCTTTATTGTGTCAAGTTTCAAAGAGCTAGCACAAACCGTGTTTGATTTAGAGTTCCAAATACATGTATCCCTATAGGAGAAAACAGAGTGAAACCTCAAAATGAAACCGGTTACTGCCAACGAACGGTTTAACCTAGAAGAAGGAAATTTGGCGAGCCAAGTGGGCTTGGTGTACTGATCATTACCTGAAAGTATCATCAAGATTGGGTGAAAAAGTGTTTGCTGAGGTTTCAGGCAACTCGTAGTTTTTTGGAGCTTGGCAGGCCCTTTCCATGAAAGTGATTCTCGCCAGTCTCTGCTTAGGGCTACATCAACAGCAAACAAACCATAGAGATAGAACTTGAAACTGCTTTATTGTGTCAAGTTTCAAAGAGCTAGCACAAACCGTGTTTGATTTAGAGTTCCAAATACATGTATCCCTATAGGAGAAAACAGAGTGAAACCTCAAAATGAAACCGGTTACTGCCAACGAACGGTTTAACCTAGAAGAACGAAATTTGGCGAGCCAAGTGGGATTGGTGTACTGATCATTACCTGAAAGTATCATCAAGATTGGGTGAAAAAGTGTTTGCTGAGATTTCAGGCAACTCGTAGTTTTTTGGAACTTGGCAGGCTCTTTCCATGAAAGTGATTCTCGCCAGTCTCAGCTTAGGGCTACATCAACAGCAAACAAACCATAGAGATAGAACGTGAAACTGCTTTATTGTGTCAAGTTTCAAAGAGCTAGCACAAACCGTGTTTGATTTAGAGTTCCAAATACATGTATCCCTATAGGAGAAAACAGAGTGAAACCTCAAAATGAAACCGGTTACTGCCAACGAACGGTTTAACCTAGAAGAACAAAATTTGGCGAGCCAAGTGGGCTTGGTGTACTGATCATTACCTGAAAGTAGCATCAAGATTGGGTGAAAAAGGGTTTGCTGAGATTTCAGGCAACTCGTAGTTTTTTGGAGCTTGGCAGGCCCTTTCCATGAAAGTGATTCTCGCCAGTCTCTGCTTAGGACTACATCAACAGCAAACAAACCATAGAGATAGAACTTGAAACTGCTTTATTGTGTCAAGTTTCAAAGAGCTAGCACAAACTGTGTTTGATTTAGAGTTCCAAATACATGTATCCCTATAGGAGAAAACACAGTGAAACCTCAAAATGAAACTGGTTACTGCCAACAAACGGTTTAACCTAGAAGAACGAAATTTGGCGAGCCAAGTGGGATTGGTGTACTGATCATTACCTGAAAGTATCATCAAGATTGGGTGAAAAAGTGTTTGCTGAGATTTCAGGCAACTCGTAGTTTTTTAGAGCTTGGCAGCCCTTTCCATGAAAGTGATTCTCGCCAGTCTCTGCTTAGGGCTACATCAACAGCAAACAAACCATAGAGATAGAACTTAAAACAGCTTTATTGTGTCAAGTTTCAAAGAGCTAGCACAAACCGTGTTTGATTTAGAATTCCAAATACATGTATCCCTATAGGAGAAAACGAGTGAAACCTCAAAATGAAACCGGTTACTGCCAACGAACGGTTTAACCTAGAAGAACGAAATTTGGCAAGCCAAGTGGGATTGGTGTACTGATCATTACCTGAAAGTATCATCAAGATTGGGTGAAAAAGTGTTTGCTGAGATTTCAGGTAACTCGTATTTTTTTTTAAGCTTGGCAGGCCCTTTCCATGAAAGTGATTCTCGCCAGTCTCTGCTTAGGGCTACATCAACAGTATAAAAACCATAGAGATAGAACTTGAAACCGCTCTATTGTGTCAAGTTTGAAGGGGCTAGCACAAACCATGTTTGATTTAGAGTTTCAAATACATGTATCCCTATAGGAGAAAACAGAGTGAAACCTCAAAATGAAACCGGTTACTGCCAACGAACGGTTAAACCTAGAAGAACGAAATTTGGCGAGCCAAGTTGGCTTGGTGTACTGATCATTACCTGAAAGTATCATCAAGATTGGGTGAAAAAGTGTTTGCTGAGATTTCAGGAAACTCGTAGTTTTGGGGAGCTTGGCAGGCCCTTTCCATGTAAGTGATTCTCGCCAGTCTCTGCTTAGGGCTACATCAACAGCAAACAAACCATAGAGAAAGAACTTGAAACTGCTTTATTGTGTCAAGTTTCAAAGAGCTAGCACAAACCGTGTTTGATTTAGAGTTCCAAATACATGTATCCCTATAGGAGAAAACACAGTGAAACCTCAAAATGAAACCGGTTACTGCCAACGAACGGTTTAACCTAGAAGAACGAAATTTGGCGAGCCAAGTGGGCTTGGTGTACTGATCATTCCCTGAAAGTATCATCAAGATTGGGTGAAAAAGTGTTTGCTGAGATTTCAGGCAACTCGTAGTTTTTTAGAGCTTGGCAGGCCCTTTCCATGAAAGTGATTCTCGCCAGTCTCTGCTTAGGGCTACATCAACAGCAAACAAACCATAGAGATAGAACTTGAAACTGCTTTATTGTGTCAAGTTTCAAAGAGCTAGCACAAACCGTGTTTGATTTAGAGTTCCAAATACATGTATCCCTATAGGAGAAAACAGAGTGAAACCTCAAAATGAAACCGGTTACTGCCAACGAACGGTTTTAACCTAGAAGAACGAAATTTGGCGAGCCAAGTGGGATTGGTGTACTGATCATTACCTGAAAGTATCATCAAGATTGGGTGAAAAAGTGTTTGCTGAGATTTCAGGAAACTCGTAGTTTTTTAGAGCTTGGCAGGCCCTTTCCATGAAAGTGATTCTCGCCAGTCTCTGCTTAGGGCTACATCAACAGCAAACAAACCATAGAGATAGAACTTGAAACTGCTTTATTGTGTCAAGTTTCAAAGAGCTAGCACAAACCGTGTTTGATTTAGAGTTCCAAATACATGTATCCCTATAGGAGAAAACAGAGTGAAACCTCAAAATGAAACCGGTTACTGCCAACGAACGGTTTAACCTAGAAGAACGAAATTTGGCGAGCCAAGTGGGCTTGGTGTACTGATCATTACCTGAAAGTAGCATCAAGATTGGGTGAAAAAGTGTTTGCTGAGATTTCAGGCAACTCGTAGTTTTTTGGAGCTTGGCAGGCCCTTTCCATGAAAGTGATTCTCGCCAGTCTCTGCTTAGGGCTACATCAACAGCAAACAAACCATAGAGATACAACTTGAAACTGCTTTATTGTGTCAAGTTTCAAAGAGCTAGCACAAACCGTGTTTGATTTAGAGTTCCAAATACATGTATCCCTATAGGAGAAAACAGAGTGAAACCTCAAAATGAAACCGGTTACTGCCAACGAACGGTTTAACCTAGAAGAAGGAAATTTGGCGAGCCAAGTCAGCTTGGTGTACTGATCATTACCTGAAAGTATCATCAAGATTGGGTGAAAAAGTGTTTGCTGAGATTTCAGGCAACTCGTAGTTTTTTGGAACTTGGCAGGCTCTTTCCATGAAAGTGATTCTCGCCAGTCTCAGCTTAGGGCTACATCAACAGCAAACAAACCATAGAGATAGAACGTGAAACTGCTTTATTGTGTCAAGTTTCAAAGAGCTAGCACAAACCGTGTTTGATTTAGAGTTCCAAATACATGTATCCCTATAGGAGAAAACAGAGTGAAACCTCAAAATGAAACCTGTTACTGCCAACGAACGGTTTAACCTAGAAGAACGAAATTTGGCAAGCCAAGTGGGATTGGTGTACTGATCATTACCTGAAAGTATCATCAAGATTGGGTGAAAAAGTGTTTGCTGAGATTTCAGGCAACTCGTAGTTTTTTGGAGCTTGGCAGGCTCTTTCCATGAAAGTGATTCTCGCCAGTCTCAGCTTAGGGCTACATCAACAGCAAACAAACCATAGAGATAGAACTTGAAACTGCTTTATTGTGTCAAGTTTCAAAGAGCTAGCACCAACCGTGTTTGATTTAGAGTTCCAAACACATGTATCCCTATAGGAGAAAACACAGTGAAACCTCAAAATGAAACCGGTTACTGCCAACGAACGGTTTAACCTAGAAGAACGAAATTTGGCGAGCCAAGTGGGCTTGGTGTACTGATCATTAACTGAAAGTATCATCAAGATTGGGTGAAAAAGTGTTTGCTGAGATTTCATGGAACTCGTAGTTTTTTAGAGCTTGCCAGGCCCTTTCCATGAAAGTGATTCTCGCCAGTATCTGCTTAGGGCTACATCAACAGTATACAAACCATAGAGATAGAACTTGAAACTGCTCTATTGTGTCAAGTTTGAAGGGGCTAGCACAAACCATGTTTGATTTAGAGTTTCAAATACATGTATCCATATAGGAGAAAACAGAGTGAAACCTCAAAATGAAACCGGTTACTGCCAACGAACGGTTAAACCTAGAAGAACGAAATTTGGCGAGCCAAGTCGGCTTAGTGTACTGATCGTTACCTGAAAGTATCATCAAGATTGGGTGAAAAAGTGTTTGCTGAGATTTCAGGAAACTCGTAGTTTTTGGGAGCTTGGCAGGCCCTTTCCATGTAAGTGATTCTCCCCAGTCTCTGCTTAGGGCTACATCAACAGCAAACAAACCATAGAGATAGAACTTGAAACTGCTTTATTGTGTCAAGTTTCAAAGAGCTAGCACAAACCGTGTTTGATTTAGAGTTCCAAATACATGTATCCCTATAGGAGAAAACACAGTGAAACCTCAAAATGAAACCGGTTACTGCCAACGAACGGTTTAACCTAGAAGAACGAAATTTGGCAAGCCAAGTGGGATTGGTGTACTGATCATTACCTGAAAGTATCATCAAGATTGGGTGAAAAAGTGTTTGCTGAGATTTCAGGCAACTCCTAGTTTTTTGGAGCTTGGCAGGCCCTTTCCATGAAAGTGATTCTCGCCAGTCTCTGCTTAGGGCTACATCAACAGCAAACAAACCATAGAGATAGAACTTGAAACTGCTTTATTGTGTCAAGTTACAAAGAGCTAGCACAAACCATGTTTGATTTAGAGTTCCAAATACATGTATCCCTATAGGAGAAAACACAGTGAAACCTCAAAATGAAACCGGTTACTGCCATCGAACGGTTTAACCTAGAAGAAGGAAATTTGGCGAGCCAAATGGGCTTGGTGTACTGATCATTACCTGAAAGTATCATCAAGATTGGGTGAAAAAGTGTTTGCTGAGATTTCAGGCAACTCGTAGTTTTTTAGAGCTTGGCAGGCCCTTTCCATGAAAGTGATTCTCGCCAGTATCTGCTTAGGGCTACATCAACAGTATACAAACCATAGAGATAGAACTTGAAACTGCTCTATTGTGTCAAGTTTGAAGGGGCTAGCACAAACCATGTTTGATTTAGAGTTTCAAATACATGTATCCCTATAGGAGAAAACAGAGTGAAACCTCAAAATGAAACCGGTTACTGCCAACGAATGGTTAAACCTAGAAGAACGAAATTTGGTGAGCCAAGTCGGCTTGGTGTACTGATCATTACCTGAAAGTATCATCAAGATTGGGTGAAAAAGAGTTTGCTGAGATTTCAGGAAACTCGTAGTTTTTGGGAGCTTGGCAGGCCCTTTCCATGAAAGTGATTCTCGCCAGTATCTGCTTAGGGCTACATCAACAGTATACAAACCATAGAGATAGAACTTGAAACTGCTCTATTGTGTCAAGTTTGAAGGGGCTAGCACAAACCATGTTTGATTTAGAGTTTCAAATACATGTATCCCTATACGAGAAAACACAGTGAAACCTCAAAATGAAACCAGTTACTGCCAACGAACGGTTAAACCTAGAAGAACGAAATTTGGCGAGCCAAGTCGGCTTGGTGTACTGATCATTACCTGAAAGTATCATCAGGATTTGGTGAAAAAGTGTTTGCTGAGATTTCAGGCAACTCGTAGTTTTTGGGAGCTTGGCAGGCCCTTTCCATGTAAGTGATTCTCGCCAGTCTCAGCTTAGGGCTACATCAACAGCAAACAAACCATAGAGAAAGAACTTGAAACTGCTTTATTGTGTCAAGTTTCAAAGAGCTAGCACCAACCGTGTTTGATTTAGAGTTCCAAATACATGTATCCCTATAGGAGAAAACAGAGTGAAACCTCAAAATGAAACCAGTTACTGCCAACGAGCGGTTTAACCTAGAAGAACGAAATTTGGCGAGCCAAGTGGGATTGGTGTACTGATCATTACCTGAAAGTATCATCAAGATTGGGTGAAAAAGTGTTTGCTGAGATTTCAGGCAACTCATAGTTTTTTGGAGCTTGGCAGGCCCTTTCCATGAACGTGATTCTCGCCAGTCTCTGCTTAGGGCTACATCAACAGTATACAAACCATAGAGATAGAACTTGAAACTGCTCTATTGTGTCAAGTTTGAAGGGGCGAGCACAAACCATGTTTGATTTAGAGTTTCAAATACATGTATCCCTATATTAGAAAACAGAGTTAAACCTCAAAATGAAACCGGTTACTGCCAACGACGGTTAAACCTAGAAGAACGAAATTTGGCAAGCCAAGTCGGCTTGGTGTACTGATCATTATCTGAAAGTATCATCAAGATTGGGTGAAAAAGTGTTTGCTGAGATTTCAGGAAACTCGTAGTTTTTGGGAGCTTGGCAGGCCCTTTCCATGTAAGTGATTCTCGCCAGTCTCTGCTTAGGGCTACATCAACAGCAAACAAACCATAGAGAAAGAACTTGAAACTGCTTTATTGTGTCAAGTTTCAAAGAGCTAGCACAAACCGTGTTTGATTTAGAGTTCCAAATACATGTATCCCTATAGGAGAAAACAGAGTGAAACCTCAAAATGAAACCGGTTACTGCCAACGAACTGTTTAACCTAGAAGAACGAAATTTGGCGAGCCAAGTGGGATTGGTGTACCGATCATTACCTGAAAGTATCATCAAGATTGGGTGAAAAAGTGTTTGCTGAGATTTCAGGCAACTCGTAGTTTTTTGGAGCTTGGCAGGCCCTTTCCATGAAAGTGATTCTCGCCAGTCTCTGCTTAGGGCTACATCAACAGCAAGCAAACCATAGAGATAGAACTTGAATCTGCTTTATTGTGTCAAGTTTCAAAGAGCTAGCACAAACCGTGTTTGATTTAGAGTTCCAAATACATGTATCCCTATAGGAGAAAACACAGTGAAACCTCAAAATGAAACCGGTTACTGCCAAGGAACGGTTTAACCTAGAAGAAGGAAATTTGGCGAGGCAAGTCGGCTTGGTGTACTGATCATTACCTGAAAGTATCATCAAGATTGGGTGAAAAAGTGTTTGCTGAGATTTCAGGCAACTCGTAGTTTTTTGGAGCTTGGCAGGCCCTTTCCATGAAAGTGATTCTCGCCAGTCTCTGCTTAGGGCTACATCAACAGCAAGCAAACCATAGAGATAGAACTTGAATCTGCTTTATTGTGTCAAGTTTCAAAGAGCTAGCACAAACCGTGTTTGATTTAGAGTTCCAAATACATGTATCCCTATAGGAGAAAACACAGTGAAACCTCAAAATGAAACCGGTTACTGCCAAGGAACGGTTTAACCTAGAAGAAGGAAATTTGGCGAGGCAAGTCGGCTTGGTGTACTGATCATTACCTGAAAGTATCATCAAGATTGGGTGAAAAAGTGTTTGCTGAGATTTCAGGCAACTCGTAGTTTTTTGGAGCTTGGCAGGCCCTTTCCATGAAAGTGATTCTCGCCAGTCTCTGCTTAGGGCTACATCAACAGCAAGCAAACCATAGAGATAGAACTTGAAACTGCTTTATTGTGTCAAGTTTCAAAGAGCTAGCACAAACCGTGTTTGATTTAGAGTTCCAAATACATGTATCCCTATAGGAGAAAACAGAGTGAAACCTCAAAATGAAACCGGTTACTGCCAACGAACGGTTTAACCTAGAAGAACGAAATTTGGCAAGACAAGTGGGCTTGGTGTACTGATCATTACCTGAAAGAATCATCAAGATTGGGTGAAAAAGTGTTTGTTGAGATTTCAGGCAACTCGTAGTTTTTTGGAGCTTGGCAGGCTCTTTCCATGAAAGTGATTCTCGCCAGTCTCAGCTTAGGGCTACATCAACAGCAAACAAACCATAGAGATAGAACTTGAAACTGCTTTATTGTGTCAAGTTTCAAAGAGCTAGCACAAACCGTGTTTGATTTAGAGTTCCAAATACATGTATCCCTATAGGAGAAAACAGAGTGAAACCTCAAAATGAAACCGGTTACTGCCAACGAACGGTTTAACCTAGAAGAACGAAATTTGGCAAGCCAAGTGGGATTGGTGTACTGATCATTACCTGAAAGTATCATCAAGATTGGGTGAAAAAGTGTTTGCTGAGATTTCAGGCAACTCGTAATTTTTTGGAGCTTGGCAGGCTCTTTCCATGAAAGTGATTCTCGCCAGTCTCAGCTTAGGGCTACATCAACAGCAAACAAACCATAGAGATAGAACTTGAAACTGCTTTATTGTGTCAAGTTTCAAAGAGCTAGCACCAACCGTGTTTGATTTAGAGTTCCACATACATGTATCCCTATAGGAGAAAACAGAGTGAAACCTCAAAATGAAACCGGTTACTGCCAACGAACGGTTTAACCTAGAAGAAGGAAATTTGGCGAGCCAAGTCGGCTTGGTGTACTGATCATTACCTGAAAGTATCATCAAGATTGGGTGAAAAAGTGTTTGCTGAGATTTCAGGCAACTCGTAGTTTTTTGGAGCTTGGCAGGCTCTTTCCATGAAAGTGATTCTCGCCAGTCTCAGCTTAGGGCTACATCAACAGCAAACAAACCATAGAGATAGAACTTGAAACTGCTTTATTGTGTCAAGTTTCAAAGAGCTAGCACAAACCGTGTTTGACTTAGAGTTCCAAATACATGTATCCCTATAGGAGAAAACAGAGTGAAACCTCAAAATGAAACCGGTTACTGCCAACGAACGGTTTAACCTAGAAGAACGAAATTTGGCAAGCCAAGTGGGATTGGTGTACTGATCATTACCTGAAAGTATCATCAAGATTGGGTGAAAAAGTGTTTGCTGAGATTTCAGGCAACTCGTAATTTTTTGGAGCTTGGCAGGCTCTTTCCATGAAAGTGATTCTCGCCAGTCTCAGCTTAGGGCTACATCAACAGCAAACAAACCATAGAGATAGAACTTGAAACTGCTTTATTGTGTCAAGTTTCAAAGAGCTAGCACCAACCGTGTTTGATTTAGAGTTCCAAATACATGTATCCCTATAGGAGAAAACAGAGTGAAACCTCAAAATGAAACCGGTTACTGCCAACGAACGGTTTAACCTAGAAGAAGGAAATTTGGCGAGCCAAGTCGGCTTGGTGTACTGATCATTACCTGAAAGTATCATCAAGATTGGGTGAAAAAGTGTTTGCTGAGATTTTTGGCAACTTGTAGTTTTTTGGAGCTTGGCAGGCCCTTTCCATGAAAGTGATTTTCGCCAGTCTCTGCTTAGGGCTACATCAACAGCAAACAAACCATAGAGATAGAACTTGAAACTGCTTTATTGTGTCAAGTTTCAAAGAGCTAGCACAAACCATGTTTGATTTAGAGTTCCAAATACATGTATCCCTATAGGAGAAAACACAGTGAAACCTCAAAATGAAACCGGTTACTGCCAACGAACGGTTTAACCTAGAAGAACGAAATTCGGCGAGCCAAGTGGGCTTGGTGTACTGATCATTACCTGAAAGTATCATCATGATTGGGTGAAAAAGTGTTTGCTGAGATTTCAGGCAACTCGTAGTTTTTTAGAGCTTGGCAGGCCCTTTCCATGAAAGTGATTCTCGCCAGTATCTGCTTAGGGCTACATCAACAGTACACAAACCATAGAGATAGAACTTGAAACTGCTCTATTGTGTCAAGTTTGAAGGGGCTAGCACAAACCATGTTTGATTTAGAGTTTCAAATACATGTATCCCTATAGGAGAAAACAGAGTGAAACCTCAAAATGAAACCGATTTCTGCCAACGAACGGTTTAACCTAGAAGAACGAAATTTGGCGAGCCAAGTGGGCTTGGTGTACTGATCATTACCTGAAAGTATCATCAAGATTGGGTGAAAAAGTGTTTGCTGAGATTTAAGACAACTCCTAGTTTTTTGGAGCTTGGCAGGCCCTTTCCATGAACGTGATTCTCGCCAGTCTCTGCTTAGGGCTACATCAACAGCAAGAAAACCATAGAGATAGAACTTGAAACTGCTTTATTGTGTCAAGTTTCAAAGAACTAGCACAAAGCGTGTTTGATTTAGAGTTCCAAATACATGTATCCCTATAGGAGAAAACACAGTGAAACCTCAAAATGAAACCGGTTACTGCCAACGAACGGTTTAACCTAGAAGAACGAAATTTGGCGAGCCAAGTGGGCTTGGTGTACTGATCATTATCTGAAAGTAGCATCAAGATTGGGTGAAAAAGTGTTTGCTGAGATTTCAGGCAACTCGTAGTTTTTTGGATCTTGGCAGGCCTTTCCATGAAAGTGATTCTCGCCAGTCTCTGCTTAGGGCTACATCAACAGCAAACAAACCATAGAGATAGAACTTGAAACTGCTTTATTGTGTCAAGTTTTAAAGAGCTAGCACAAACCATGTTTGATTTAGAGTTCCAAATACATGTATCCCTATAGGAGAAAACAGAGTGAAAGCTCAAAATGAAACCGGTTATTGCCAACGAACGGTTTAACCTAGAAGAACGAAATTTGGCGAGCCAAGTGGGCTTGGTGTACTGATCATTACCTGAAAGTATCATCAAGATTGGGTGAAAAAGTGTTTGCTGAGATTTCAGGCAACTCGTAGTTTTTTAGAGCTTGGCAGGCCCTTTCCATGAAAGTGATTCTCGCCAGTCTCTGCTTAGGGCTACATCAACAGCAAAAAAACCATAGAGATAGAACTTAAAACAGCTTTATTGTGTCAAGTTTCAAAGAGCTAGCACAAACCGTGTTTGATTTAGAGTTCCAAATACATGTATCCCTATAGGAGAAAACAGAGTGAAACCTCAAAATGAAACCGGTTACTGCCAACGAACGGTTTAACCTACAAGAACGAAATTTGGCAAGCCAAGTGGCCTTGGTGTACTGATCATTACCTGAAAGTATCATCAAGATTGGGTGAAAAAGTGTTTGCTGAGATTTCAGGCAACTCGTAGTTTTTTGGAGCTTGGCAGGCCCTTTCCATGAAAGTGATTCTCGCCAGTCTCTGCTTAGGGCTACATCAACAGCAAGCAAACCATAGAGATAGAACTTGAAACTGCTTTATTGTGTCAAGTTTCAAAGAGCTAGCACAAACCATGTTTGATTTAGAGTTCCAAATACATGTATCCCTATAGGAGAAAACAGAGTGAAACCTCAAAATAAAACCGGTTACTCCCAACGAACGGTTTAACCTAGAAGAACGAAATTTGGCGAGCCAAGTGGGCTTGGTGTACTGATCATTACCTTAAAGTATCATCAAGATTGGGTGAAAAAGTGTTTGCTGAGATTTCAGGCAACTCGTAGTTTTTTAGAGCTTGGCAGGCCCTTTCCATGAAAGTGATTCTCGCCAGTCTCTGCTTAGGCCTACATCAACAGCAAACAAACCATAGAGATAGAACTTGAAACTGCTTTATTGTGTCAAGTTTCAAAGAGTTAGCACAAACCGTGTTTGATTTAGAGTTCCAAATACATGTATCCCTATAGGAGAAAACAGAGTGAAACCTCAAAATGAAACCGGTTACTGCCAACGAACGGTTTAACCTAGAAGAACGAAATTTGGCGAGCCAAGTGGGCTTGGTGTACTGATCATTACCTGAAAGTATCATCAAGATTGGGTGAAAAAGTGTTTGCTGAGATTTCAGGCAACTCGTAGTTTTTTAGAGCTTGGCAGGCCCTTTCCATGAAAGTGATTCTCGCCAGTCTCTGCTTAGGGCTACATCAACAGCAAACAAACCATAGAGATAGAACTTGAAACTGCTTTATTGTGTCAAGTTTCAAAGAGCTAGCACAAACCGTGTTTGATTTAGAGTTCCAAATACATGTATCCCTATAGGAGAAAACAGAGTGAAACCTCAAAATGAAACCGGTTACTGCCAAGGAACGGTTTAACCTAGAAGAACGAAATTTGGCAAGCCCAAGTGGGATTGGTGTACTGATCATTACCTGAAAGTATCATCAAGATTGGGGAAAAAGTGTTTGCTGAGATTTCAGGCAACTCGTAGTTTTTTAGAGCTTGGCAGGCCCTTTCCCTGAAAGTGATTCTCGCCAGTCTCTGCTTAGGGCTACATCAACAGCAAACAAACCATAGAGATAGAACTTGAAACTGCTTTATTGTGTCAAGTTTCAAAGAGCTAGCACAAACCGTGTTTGATTTAGAGTTCCAAATACATGTATCCCTATAGGAGAAAACAGAGTGAAACCTCAAAATGAAACCGGTTACTGCCAACGAACGGTTTAACCTAGAAGAACGAAATTTGGCGAGCCAAGTAGGCTTGGTGTACTGATCATTACCTGAAAGTAGCATCAAGATTGGGTGAAAAAGTGTTTGCTGAGATTTCAGGCAACTCGTAGTTTTTTGGAGCTTGGCAGGCCCTTTCCATGAAAGTGATTCTCGCCAGTCTCTGCTTAGGACTACATCAACAGCAAACAAACCATAGAGATAGAACTTGAAACTGCTTTATTGTGTCAAGTTTCAAAGAGCTAGCACAAACCGTGTTTGATTTAGAGTTCCAAATACATGTATCCCTATAGGAGAAAACAGAGTGAAACCTCAAAATGAAACCGGTTACTGCCAACGAACGGTTTAACCTAGAAGAACGAAATTTGGCGAGCCAAGTGGGCTTGGTGTACTGATCTTTACCTGAAAGTATCATCAAGATTGGGTGAAAAAGTGTTTGCTGAGATTTCAGGCAACTCGTAGTTTTTTAGAGCTTGGCAGGCCCTTTCCATGAAAGTGATTCTCGCCAGTCTCTGCTTAGGGCTACATCAACAGCAAACAAACCATAGAGATAGAACTTGAAACTGCTTTATTGTGTCAAGTTTCAAAGAGCTAGCACAAACCGTGTTTGATTTAGAGTTCCAAATACATGTATCCCTATAAGAGAAAACAGAGTGAAACCTCAAGATGAAACCGGTTACTGCCAAGGAACGGTTTAACCTAGAAGAACGAAATTTGGCGAGCCAAGTGGGATTGGTGTACTCATCATTACCTGAAAGTATCATCAAGATTGGGGGAAAAAGTGTTTGCTGAGATTTCAGGCAACTCGTAGTTTTTTAGAGCATGGCAGGCCCTTTCCCTGAAAGTGATTCTCGCCAGTCTCTGCTTAGGGCTACATAAACAGCAAACAAACCATAGAGATAGAACTTGAAATGGCTTTATTGTGTCAAGTTTCAAAGAGCTAGCACAAACCGTGTTTGATTTAGAGTTCCAAATACATGTATCCCTATAGCAGAAAACAGAGTGAAACCTCAAAATGAAACCGGTTACTGCCAACGAACGGTTTAACCTAGAAGAACGAAATTTGGCGAGCCAAGTGGGCTTGGTGTACTGATCATTACCTGAAAGTATCATCAAGATTGGGTGAAAAAGTGTTTGCTGAGATTTCAGGAAACTCGTAGTTTTTTAGAGCTTGGCAGGCCCTTTCCATGAAAGTGATTCTCGCCAGTCTCTGCTTAGGGCTACATCAACAGCAAACAAACCATAGAGATAGAACTTGAAACTGCTTTATTGTGTCAAGTTTCAAAGAGCTAGCACAAACCGTGTTTGATTTAGAGTTCCAAATACATGTATCCCTATAGGAGAAAACACAGTGAAACCTCAAAATGAAACCGGTTACTGCCAAGAACGGTTTAACCTAAAAGAACGAAATTTGGCGAGCCAAATGGGATTGGTGTACTGATCATTACCTGAAAGTATCATCAAGATTGGGTGAAAACGTGTTTGCTGAGATTTCAGGCAACTCGTAGTTTTTTGGAGCTTGGCAGGCCCTTTCCCTGAAAGTGATTCTCGCCAGTCTCTGCTTAGGGCTACATCAACAGCAAACAAACCATAGAGATAGAACTTGAAACTGCTTTATTGTGTCAAGTTTCAAAGAGCTAGCACAAACCGTGTTTGATTTAGAGTTCCAGATACATGTATCCCTATAGGAGAAAACAGAGTGAAACCTCAAAATGAAACCGGTTACTGCCAACGAACGGTTTAACCTAGAAGAACGAAATTTGGCGAGCCAAGTGGGCTTGGTGTACTGATCTTTACCTGAAAGTATCATCAAGATTGGGTGAAAAAGTGTTTGCTGAGATTTCAGGCAACTCGTAGTTTTTTAGAGCTTGGCAGGCCCTTTCCATGAAAGTGATTCTCGCCAGTCTCTGCTTAGGGCTACATCAACAGCAAACAAACCATAGAGATAGAACTTGAAACTGCTTTATTGTGTCAAGTTTCAAAGAGCTAGCACAAACCGTGTTTGATTTAGAGTTCCAAATACATGTATCCCTATAAGAGAAAACAGAGTGAAACCTCAAGATGAAACCGGTTACTGCCAAGGAACGGTTTAACCTAGAAGAACGAAATTTGGCAAGCCAAGTGGGATTGGTGTACTCATCATTACCTGAAAGTATCATCAAGATTGGGTGAAAAAGTGTTTGCTGAGATTTCAGGCAACTCGTAGTTTTTTAGAGCTTGGCAGGCCCTTTCCCTGAAAGTGATTCTCGCCAGTCTCTGCTTAGGGCTACATAAACAGCAAACAAACCATAGAGATAGAACTTGAAACGGCTTTATTGTGTCAAGTTTCAAAGAGCTAGCACAAACCGTGTTTGATTTAGAGTTCCAAATACATGTATCCCTATAGGAGAAAACAGAGTGAAACCTCAAAATGAAACCGGTTACTGCCAACGAACGGTTTAACCTAGAAGAACGAAATTTGGCGAGCCAAGTGGGCTTGGTGTACTGATCATTACCTGAAAGTAGCATCAAGATTCGGTGAAAAAGTGTTTGCTGAGATTTCAGGCAACTCGTAGTTTTTTAGAGCTTGGCAGGCCCTTTCCATGAAAGTGATTCTCGCCAGTCTCTGCTTAGGGCTACATCAACAGCAAACAAACCATAGAGATAGAACTTGAAACTGCTTTATTGTGTCAAGTTTCAAAGAGCTAGCACAAACCATGTTTGATTTAGAGTACCAAATACATGTATCCCTATAGGAGAAAACACAGTGAAACCTCAAAATGAAACCGGTTACTGCCAAGGAACGGTTTAACCTAGAAGAACGAAATTTGGCGAGCCAAGTGGGCTTGGTTTACTGATCATTACTGAAAGTATCATCAAGATTGGGTGAAAAAGTGTTTGCTGAGATTTCAGGCAACTCGTAGTTTTTTGGAGCTTGGCAGGCCCTTTCCCTGAAAGTGATTCTCGCCAGTCTCTGCTTAGGGCTACATCAACAGCAAACAAACCATAGAGATAGAACTTGAAACTGCTTTATTGTGTCAAGTTTCAAAGAGCTAGCACAAACCGTGTTTGATTTAGAGTTCCAAATACATGTATCCCTATAGGAGAAAACAGAGTGAAACCTCAAAATGAAACCGGTTACTGCCAACGAACGGTTTAACCTAGAAGAACGAAATTTGGCGAGCCAAGTGGGCTTGGTGTACTGATCATTACCTGAAAGTATCATCAAGATTGGGTGAAAAAGTGTTTGCTGAGATTTCAGGCAACTCGTAGTTTTTTAGAGCTTGGCAGGCCCTTTCCATGAAAGTGATTCTCGCCAGTCTCTGCTTAGGGCTACATCAACAGCAAACAAACCATAGAGATAGAACATGAAACTGCTTTATTGTGTCAAGTTTCAAAGAGCTAGCCCAAACCGTGTTTGATTTAGAGTTCCAAATACATGTATCCCTATAGGAGAAAACACAGTGAAACCTCAAAATGAAACCGGTTACTGCTAAGGAACGGTTTAACCTAAAAGAACGAAATTTGGCGAGCCAAGTGGGATTGGTGTACTGATCATTACCTGAAAGTATCATCAAGATTGGGTGAAAAAGTGTTTGCTGAGATTTCAGGCAACTCGTAGTTTTTTGGAGCTTGGCAGGCCCTTTCCCTGAAAGTGATTCTCGCCAGTCTCTGCTTAGGGCTACATCAACAGCAAACAAACCATAGAGATAGAACTTGAAACTGCTTTATTGTGTCAAGTTTCAAAGAGCTAGCACAAACCGTGTTTGATTTAGAGTTCCAAATACATGTATCCCTATAGGAGAAAACAGAGTGAAACCTCAAAATGAAACCGGTTACTGCCAACGAACGGTTTAACCTAGAAGAACGAAATTTGGCGAGCCAAGTGGGCTTGGTGTACTGATCATTACCTGAAAGTAGCATCAAGATTGGGTGAAAAAGTGTTTGCTGTGATTTCAGGCAACTCGTAGTTTTTTAGAGCTTGGCAGGCCCTTTCCATGAAAGTGATTCTCGCCAGTCTCTGCTTAGGGCTACATCAACAGCAAACAAACCATAGAGATAGAACTTGAAACTGCTTTATTGTGTCAAGTTTCAAAGAGCTAGCACAACCGTGTTTGATTTAGAGTTCCAAATACATGTATCCCTATAGAAGAAAACAGAGTGAAACCTCAAAATGAAACCGGTTACTGCCAACGAACGGTTTAACCTAGAAGAACGAAATTTGGCGAGCCAAGTGGGCTTGGTGTACTGATCATTACTGAAAGTATCATCAAGATTGGGTGAAAAAGTGTTTGCTGAGATTTCAGGCAACTCGTAGTTTTTTGGAGCTTGGCAGGCCCTTTCCATGGAAAGTGATTCTCGCCAGTCTCTGCTTAGGGGTACATCAACAGAAAGCAAACCATAGAGATAGAACTTGAAACTGCTTTATTGTGTCAAGTTTCAAAGAGCTAGCACAAACCGTGTTTGATTTAGAGTTCCAAATACATGTATCCCTATAAGAGAAAACAGAGTGAAACCTCAAGATGAAACCGGTTACTGCCAAGGAACGGTTTAACCTAGAAGAACGAAATTTGGCGAGCCAAGTGGGATTGGTGTACTCATCATTACCTGAAAGTATCATCAAGATTGGGGGAAAAAGTGTTTGCTGAGATTTCAGGCAACTCGTAGTTTTTTAGAGCATGGCAGGCCCTTTCCCTGAAAGTGATTCTCGCCAGTCTCTGCTTAGGGCTACATAAACAGCAAACAAACCATAGAGATAGAACTTGAAACGGCTTTATTGTGTCAAGTTTCAAAGAGCTAGCACAAACCGTGTTTGATTTAGAGTTCCAAATACATGTATCCCTATAGCAGAAAACAGAGTGAAACCTCAAAATGAAACCGGTTACTGCCAACGAACGGTTTAACCTAGAAGGACGAAATTTGGCGAGCCAAGTGGGCTTGGTGTACTGATCATTACCTGAAAGTATCATCAAGATTGGGTGAAAAAGTGTTTGCTGAGATTTCAGGAAACTCGTAGTTTTTTAGAGCTTGGCAGGCCCTTTCCATGAAAGTGATTCTCGCCAGTCTCTGCTTAGGGCTACATCAACAGCAAACAAACCATAGAGATAGAACTTGAAACTGCTTTATTGTGTCAAGTTTCAAAGAGCTAGCACAAACCGTGTTTGATTTAGAGTTCCAAATACATGTATCCCTATAGGAGAAAACACAGTGAAACCTCAAAATGAAACCGGTTACTGCCAAGGAACGGTTTAACCTAAAAGAACGAAATTTGGCGAGCCAAATGGGATTGGTGTACTGATCATTACCTGAAAGTATCATCAAGATTGGGTGAAAACGTGTTTGCTGAGATTTCAGGCAACTCGTAGTTTTTTGGAGCTTGGCAGGCCCTTTCCCTGAAAGTGATTCTCGCCAGTCTCTGCTTAGGGCTACATCAACAGCAAACAAACCATAGAGATAGAACTTGAAACTGCTTTATTGTGTCAAGTTTCAAAGAGCTAGCACAAACCGTGTTTGATTTAGAGTTCCAAATACATGTATCCCTATAGGAGAAAACAGAGTGAAACCTCAAAATGAAACCGGTTACTGCCAACGAACGGTTTAACCTAGAAGAACGAAATTTGGCGAGCCAAGTGGGCTTGGTGTACTGATCTTTACCTGAAAGTATCATCAAGATTGGGTGAAAAAGTGTTTGCTGAGATTTCAGGCAACTCGTAGTTTTTAGAGCTTGGCAGGCCCTTTCCATGAAAGTGATTCTCGCCAGTCTCTGCTTAGGGCTACATCAACAGCAAACAAACCATAGAGATAGAACTTGAAACTGCTTTATTGTGTCAAGTTTCAAAGAGCTAGCACAAACCGTGTTTGATTTAGAGTTCCAAATACATGTATCCCTATAAGAGAAAACAGAGTGAAACCTCAAGATGAAACCGGTTACTGCCAAGGAACGGTTTAACCTAGAAGAACGAAATTTGGCAAGCCAAGTGGGATTGGTGTACTCATCATTACCTGAAAGTATCATCAAGATTGGGTGAAAAAGTGTTTGCTGAGATTTCAGGCAACTCGTAGTTTTTTAGAGCTTGGCAGGCCCTTTCCCTGAAAGTGATTCTCGCCAGTCTCTGCTTAGGGCTACATAAACAGCAAACAAACCATAGAGATAGAACTTGAAACGGCTTTATTGTGTCAAGTTTCAAAGAGCTAGCACAAACCGTGTTTGATTTAGAGTTCCAAATACATGTATCCCTATAGGAGAAAACAGAGTGAAACCTCAAAATGAAACCGGTTACTGCCAACGAACGGTTTAACCTAGAAGAACGAAATTTGGCGAGCCAAGTGGGCTTGGTGTACTGATCATTACCTGAAAGTAGCATCAAGATTCGGTGAAAAAGTGTTTGCTGAGATTTCAGGCAACTCGTAGTTTTTTAGAGCTTGGCAGGCCCTTTCCATGAAAGTGATTCTCGCCAGTCTCTGCTTAGGGCTACATCAACAGCAAACAAACCATAGAGATAGAACTTGAAACTGCTTTATTGTGTCAAGTTTCAAAGAGCTAGCACAAACCATGTTTGATTTAGAGTTCCAAATACATGTATCCCTATAGGAGAAAACACAGTGAAACCTCAAAATGAAACCGGTTACTGCCAAGGAACGGTTTAACCTAGAAGAACGAAATTTGGCGAGCCAAGTGGGCTTGGTTTACTGATCATTACTGAAAGTATCATCAAGATTGGGTGAAAAAGTGTTTGCTGAGATTTCAGGCAACTCGTAGTTTTTTGGAGCTTGGCAGGCCCTTTCCCTGAAAGTGATTCTCGCCAGTCTCTGCTTAGGGCTACATCAACAGCAAACAAACCATAGAGATAGAACTTGAAACTGCTTTATTGTGTCAAGTTTCAAAGAGCTAGCACAAACCGTGTTTGATTTAGAGTTCCAAATACATGTATCCCTATAGGAGAAAACAGAGTGAAACCTCAAAATGAAACCGGTTACTGCCAACGAACGGTTTAACCTAGAAGAACGAAATTTGGCGAGCCAAGTGGGCTTGGTGTACTGATCATTACCTGAAAGTATCATCAAGATTGGGTGAAAAAGTGTTTGCTGAGATTTCAGGCAACTCGTAGTTTTTTAGAGCTTGGCAGGCCCTTTCCATGAAAGTGATTCTCGCCAGTCTCTGCTTAGGGCTACATCAACAGCAAACAAACCATAGAGATAGAACATGAAACTGCTTTATTGTGTCAAGTTTCAAAGAGCTAGCCCAAACCGTGTTTGATTTAGAGTTCCAAATACATGTATCCCTATAGGAGAAAACACAGTGAAACCTCAAAATGAAACCGGTTACTGCTAAGGAACGGTTTAACCTAAAAGAACGAAATTTGGCGAGCCAAGTGGGATTGGTGTACTGATCATTACCTGAAAGTATCATCAAGATTGGGTGAAAAAGTGTTTGCTGAGATTTCAGGCAACTCGTAGTTTTTTGGAGCTTGGCAGGCCCTTTCCCTGAAAGTGATTCTCGCCAGTCTCTGCTTAGGGCTACATCAACAGCAAACAAACCATAGAGATAGAACTTGAAACTGCTTTATTGTGTCAAGTTTCAAAGAGCTAGCACAAACCGTGTTTGATTTAGAGTTCCAAATACATGTATCCCTATAGGAGAAAACAGAGTGAAACCTCAAAATGAAACCGGTTACTGCCAACGAACGGTTTAACCTAGAAGAACGAAATTTGGCGAGCCAAGTGGGCTTGGTGTACTGATCATTACCTGAAAGTAGCATCAAGATTGGGTGAAAAAGTGTTTGCTGTGATTTCAGGCAACTCGTAGTTTTTTAGAGCTTGGCAGGCCCTTTCCATGAAAGTGATTCTCGCCAGTCTCTGCTTAGGGCTACATCAACAGCAAACAAACCATAGAGATAGAACTTGAAACTGCCTTTATTGTGTCAAGTTTCAAAGAGCTAGCACAAACCGTGTTTGATTTAGAGTTCCAAATACATGTATCCCTATAGGAGAAAACAGAGTGAAACCTCAAAATGAAACCGGTTACTGCCAACGAACGGTTTAACCTAGAAGAACGAAATTTGGCGAGCCAAGTGGGCTTGGTGTACTGATCATTACTGAAAGTATCATCAAGATTGGGTGAAAAAGTGTTTGCTGAGATTTCAGGCAACTCGTAGTTTTTTGGAGCTTGGCAGGCCCTTTCCATGAAAGTGATTCTCGCCAGTCTCTGCTTAGGGGTACATCAACAGAAAGCAAACCATAGAGATAGAACTTGAAACTGCTTTATTGTGTCAAGTTTCAAAGAGCTAGCACAAACCGTGTTTGATTTAGAGTTCCAAATACATGTATCCCTATAGGAGAAAACAGAGTGAAACCTCAAAATGAAATCGGTTACTGCCAACGAACGGTTTAACCTAGAAGAACGAAATTTGGCGAGCCAAGTGGGCTTGGTGTACTGATCATTACCTGAAAGTATCATCAAGATTGGGTGAAAAAGTGTTTGCTGAGATTTCAGGAAACTCGTAGTTTTTTAGAGCTTGGCAGGCCCTTTCCATGAAAGTGATTCTCGCCAGTCTCTGCTTAGGGCTACATCAAGAGCAAACAAACCATAGAGATAGAACTTGAAACTGCTTTATTGTGTCAAGTTTCAAAGAGCTAGCACAAACCGTGTTTGATTTAGAGTTCCAAATACATGTATCCCTATAGGAGAAAACAGAGTGAAACCTCAAAATGAAACCGGTTACTGCCAACGAACGGTTTAACCTAGAAGAAAGAAATTTGGCGAGCCAAGTGGGCTTGGTGTACTGATCATTACTGAAAGTATCATCAAGATTGGGTGAAAAAGTGTTTGCTGAGATTTCAGGCAACCCGTAGTTTTTTGAAGCTTGGCAGGCCCTTTCCATGAAAGTGATTCTCGCCAGTCTCTGCTTAGGGGTACATCAACAGAAAGCAAACCATAGAGATAGAACTTGAAACTGCTTTATTGTGTCAAGTTTCAAAGAGCTAGCACAAACCGTGTTGATTTAGAGTTCCAAATACATGTATCCCTATAGGAGAAAACAGAGTGAAACCTCAAAATGAAACCGGTTACTGCCAAGGAACGGTTTAACCTAGAAGAACGAAATTTGGCGAGCCAAGTGGGATTGGTGTACTGATCACTACCGGAAAGTATCATCAAGATTGGGTGAAGTGTTTGCTGAGATTCAGGCATATTGTAGTTTTTTGGAGCTTGGCAGGCCCTTTCCCTGAAAGTGATTCTCGCCAGTCTCTGCTTAGGGGTACATCAACAGAAAGCAAACCATAGAGATAGAACTTGAAACTGCTTTATTGTGTCAAGTTTCAAAGAGCTAGCACAAACCGTGTTTGATTTAGAGTTCCAAATACATGTATCCCTATAGGAGAAAACAGAGTGAAACCTCAAAATGAAACCGGTTACTGCCAAGGAACGGTTTAACCTAGAAGAACGAAATTTGGCGAGCCAAGTGGGATTGGTGTACTCATCATTACCTGAAAGTATCATCAAGATTGGGGGAAAAAGTGTTTGCTGAGATTTCAGGCAACTCGTAGTTTTTTAGAGCTTGGCAGGCCCTTTCCCTGAAAGTGATTCTCGCCAGTCTCTGCTTAGGGCTACATCAACAGCAAACAAACCATAGAGATAGAACTTGAAACTGCTTTATTGTGTCAAGTTTCAAAGAGTTAGCACAAACCGTGTTTGATTTAGAGTTCCAAATACATGTATCCCTATAGGAGAAAACAGAGTGAAACCTCAAAATGAAACCGGTTACTGCCAAGGAACGGTTTAACCTAGAAGAAAGAAATTTGGTGAGCCAAGTGGGCTTGGTGTACTGATCATTACCTGAAAGTATCATCAAGATTGGGTGAAAAAGTGTTTGCTGAGATTTCAGGCAACTCGTAGTTTTTTAGAGCTTGGCAGGCCCTTTCCATGAAAGTGATTCTCGCCAGTCTCTGCTTAGGGCTACATCAACAGCAAACAAAACATAGAGATAGAACTTGAAACTGCTTTATTGTGTCAAGTTTCAAAGAGCTAGCACAAACCGTGTTTGATTTAGAGTTCCAAATACATGTATCCCTATAGGAGAAAACAGAGTGAAACCTCAAAATGAAACCGGTTACTGCCAAGGAACGGTTTAACCTAGAAGAACGAAATTTGGCAAGCCAAGTGGGATTGGTGTACTGATCATTACCTGAAAGTATCATCAAGATTGGGTGAAAAAGTGTTTGCTGAGATTTCAGGCAACTTGTAGTTTTTTAGAGCTTGGCAGGCCCTTTCCATGAAAGTGATTCTCGCCAGTCTCTGCTTAGGGCTACATCAACAGCAAACAAACCATAGAGATAGAACTTGAAACTGCTTTATTGTGTCAAGTTTCAAAGAGCTAGCACAAACCGTGTTTGATTTAGAGTTCCAAATACATGTATCCCTATAGGAGAAAACAGAGTGAAACCTCAAAATGAAACCGGTTACTGCCAAGGAACGGTTTAACCTAGAAGAACGAAATTTGGCGAGCCAAGTGGGATTGGTGTACTGATCACTACCGGAAAGTATCATCAAGATTGGGTGAAGTGTTTGCTGAGATTCAGGCATATCGTAGTTTTTTGGAGCTTGGCAGGCCCTTTCCCTGAAAGTGATTCTCGCCAGTCTCTGCTTAGGGGTACATCAACAGAAAGCAAACCATAGAGATAGAACTTGAAACTGCTTTATTGTGTCAAGTTTCAAAGAGCTAGCACAAACCGTGTTTGATTTAGAGTTCCAAATACATGTATCCCTATAGGAGAAAACAGAGTGAAACCTCAAAATGAAACCGGTTACTGCCAAGGAACGGTTTAACCTAGAAGAACGAAATTTGGCGAGCCAAGTGGGATTGGTGTACTCATCATTACCTGAAAGTATCATCAAGATTGGGGGAAAAAGTGTTTGCTGAGATTTCAGGCAACTCGTAGTTTTTTAGAGCTTGGCAGGCCCTTTCCCTGAAAGTGATTCTCGCCAGTCTCTGCTTAGGGCTACATCAACAGCAAACAAACCATAGAGATAGAACTTGAAACTGCTTTATTGTGTCAAGTTTCAAAGAGTTAGCACAAACCGTGTTTGATTTAGAGTTCCAAATACATGTATCCCTATAGGAGAAAACAGAGTGAAACCTCAAAATGAAACCGGTTACTGCCAAGGAACGGTTTAACCTAGAAGAAAGAAATTTGGTGAGCCAAGTGGGCTTGGTGTACTGATCATTACCTGAAAGTATCATCAAGATTGGGTGAAAAAGTGTTTGCTGAGATTTCAGGCAACTCGTAGTTTTTTAGAGCTTGGCAGGCCCTTTCCATGAAAGTGATTCTCGCCAGTCTCTGCTTAGGGCTACATCAACAGCAAACAAAACATAGAGATAGAACTTGAAACTGCTTTATTGTGTCAAGTTTCAAAGAGCTAGCACAAACCGTGTTTGATTTAGAGTTCCAAATACATGTATCCCTATAGGAGAAAACAGAGTGAAACCTCAAAATGAAACCGGTTACTGCCAAGGAACGGTTTAACCTAGAAGAACGAAATTTGGCAAGCCAAGTGGGATTGGTGTACTGATCATTACCTGAAAGTATCATCAAGATTGGGTGAAAAAGTGTTTGCTGAGATTTCAGGCAACTTGTAGTTTTTTAGAGCTTGGCAGGCCCTTTCCATGAAAGTGATTCTCGCCAGTCTCTGCTTAGGGCTACATCAACAGCAAACAAACCATAGAGATAGAACTTGAAACTGCTTTATTGTGTCAAGTTTCAAAGAGCTAGCACAAACCGTGTTTGATTTAGAGTTCCAAATACATGTATCCCTATAAGAGAAAACAGAGTGAAACCTCAAAATGAAACCGGTTACTGCCAACGAACGGTTTAACCTAGAAGAACGAAATTTGGCGAGCCAAGTGGGCTTGGTGTACTGATCATTACCTGAAAGTATCATCAATATTGGGTGAAAAAGTATTTGCTGAGATTTCAGGCAACTCGTAGTTTTTTAGAGCTTGGCAGGCCCTTTCCATGAAAGTGATTCTCGCCAGTCTCTGCTTAGGGCTACATCAAGAGCAAACAAACCATAGAGATAGAACTTGAAACTGCTTTATTGTGTCAAGTTTCAAAGAGCTAGCACAAACCGTGTTTGATTTACAGTTCCAAATACATGTATCCCTATAGGAGAAAACAGAGTGAAACCTCAAAATGAAACCGGTTACTGCCAAGGAACGGTTTAACCTAGAAGAACGAAATTTGGCGAGCCAAGTGGGATTGGTGTACTGATCATTACCTGAAAGTATCATCAAGATTGGGGGAAAAAGTGTTTGCTGAGATTTCAGGAAACTCGTAGTTTTTTAGAGCTTGGCAGGCCCTTTCCCTGAAAGTGATTCTCGCCAGTCTCTGCTTCGGGCTACATCAACAGCAAGCAAACCATAGAGATAGAACTTGAAACTGCTTTATTGTGTCAAGTTTCAAAGAGCTAGCACAAACCGTGTTTGATTTAGAGTTCCAAATACATGTATCCCTATAGGAGAAAACAGAGTGAAACCTCAAAATGAAACCGGTTACTGCCAACGAACAGTTTAACCTAGAAGAACGAAATTTGGCGAGCCAAGTGGGCTTGGTGTACTGATCATTACCTGAAAGTAGCATCAAGATTGGGTGAAAAAGTGTTTGCTGAGATTTCAGGCAACTCGTAGTTTTTTGGAGCTTGGCAGGCCCTTTCCATGAAAGTGATTCTCGCCAGTCTCTGCTTAGGACTACATCAACAGCAAACAAACCATAGAGATAGAACTTGAAACTGCTTTATTGTGTCAAGTTTCAAAGAGCTAGCACAAACCGTGTTTGATTTACAGTTCCAAATACATGTATCCCTATAGGAGAAAACAGAGTGAAACCTCAAAATGAAACCAGTTACTGCCAACGAACGGTTTAACCTAGAAGAACGAAATTTGGCGAGCCAAGTGGGCTTGGTGTACTGATCTTTACCTGAAAGTATCATCAAGATTGGGTGAAAAAGTGTTTGCTGAGATTTCAGGCAACTCGTAGTTTTTTAGAGCTTGGCAGGCCCTTTCCATGAAAGTGATTCTCGCCAGTCTCTGCTTAGGGCTACATCAACAGCAAACAAACCATAGAGATAGAACTTGAAACTGCTTTATTGTGTCAAGTTTCAAAGAGCTAGCACAAACCGTGTTTGATTTAGAGTTCCAAATACATGTATCCCTATAAGAGAAAACAGAGTGAAACCTCAAGATGAAACCGGTTACTGCCAAGGAACGGTTTAACCTAGAAGAACGAAATTTGGCGAGCCAAGTGGGATTGGTGTACTCATCATTACCTGAAAGTATCATCAAGATTGGGGGAAAAAGTGTTTGCTGAGATTTCAGGAAACTCGTAGTTTTTTAGAGCTTGGCAGGCCCTTTCCCTTAAAGTGATTCTCGCCAGTCTCTGCTTAGGGCTACATCAACAGCAAACAAACCATAGAGATAGAACTTGAAACTGCTTTATTGTGTCAAGTTTCAAAGAGCTAGCACAAACCGTGTTTGATTTAGAGTTCCAAATACATGTATCCCTATAGGAGAAAACAGAGTGAAACCTCAAAATGAAACCGGTTACTGCCAACGAACGGTTTTAACCTAGAAGAACGAAATTTGGCGAGCAAAGTGGGCTTGGTGTACTGATCATTACCTGAAAGTATCATCAAGATTGGGTGAAAAAGTGTTTGCTGAGATTTCAGGCAACTCGTAGTTTTTTAGAGCTTGGCAGGCCCTTTCCATGAAAGTGATTCTCGCCAGTCTCTGCTTAGGACTACATCAACAGCAAACAAACCATAGAGATAGAACTTGAAACTGCTTTATTGTGTCAAGTTTCAAAGAGCTAGCACAAACCGTGTTTGATTTAGAGTTCCAAATACATGTATCCCTATAGGAGAAAACACAGTGAAACCTCAAAATGAAACCGGTTACTGCCAAGGAAGGGTTTAACCTAAAAGAACGAAATTTGGCGAGCCAAGTGGGATTGGTGTACTGATCATTACCTGAAAGTATCATCAAGATTGGGTGAAAAAGTGTTTGCTGAGATTTCAGGAAACTCGTAGTTTTTTAGAGCTTGGCAGGCCCTTTCCCTGAAAGTGATTCTCGCCAGTCTCTGCTTAGGGCTACATCAACAGCAAACAAACCATAGAGATAGAACTTGAAACTGCTTTATTGTGTCAAGTTTCAAAGAGCTAGCACAAACCGTGTTTGATTTAGAGTTCCAAATACATGTATCCCTATAGGAGAAAACAGAGTGAAACCTCAAAATGAAACCGGTTACTGCCAACGAACGGTTTAACCTAGAAGAACGAAATTTGGCGAGCCAAGTGGGCTTGGTGTACTGATCATTACCTGTAAGTAGCATCAAGATTGGGTGAAAAAGTGTTTGCTGAGATTTCAGGCAACTCGTAGTTTTTTGGAGCTTGGCAGGCCCTTTCCATGAAAGTGATTCTCGCCAGTCTCTGCTTAGGACTACATCAACAGCAAACAAACCATAGAGATAGAACTTGAAACTGCTTTATTGTGTCAAGTTTCAAAGAGCTAGCACAAACCGTGTTTTATTTAGAGTTCCAAATACATGTATCCCTATAGGAGAAAACAGAGTGAAACCTCAAAATGAAACCGGTTACTGCCAACGAACGGTTTAACCTAGAAGAACGAAATTTGGCAAGCCAAGTGGGCTTGGTGTACTGATCATTACCTGAAAGTATCATCACGATTGGGTGAAAAAGTGTTTGCTGAGATTTCAGGCAACTCGTAGTTTTTTAGAGCTTGGCAGGCCCTTTCCATGAAAGTGATTCTCGCCAGTCTCTGCTTAGGGCTACATCAACAGCAAACAAACCATAGAGATAGAACTTGAAACTGCTTTATTATGTCAAGTTTCAAAGAGCTAGCACAAACCGTGTTTGATTTAGAGTTCCAAATACATGTATCCCTATAAGAGAAAACAGAGTGAAACCTCAAGATGAAACCGGTTACTGCCAAGAAACGGTTTAACCTAGAAGAACGAAATTTGGCGAGCCAAGTGGGATTGGTGTTCTCATCATTACCTGAAAGTATCATCAAGATTGGGGGAAAAAGTGTTTGCTGAGATTTCAGGCAACTCGTAGTTTTTTAGACCTTGGCAGGCCCTTTCCCTGAAAGTGATTCTCGCCAGTCTCTGCTTAGGGCTACATCAACAGCAAACAAACCATAGAGATAGAACTTGAAACTGCTTTATTGTGTCAAGTTTCAAAGAGCTAGCACAAACCGTGTTTTATTTAGAGTTCCAAATACATGTATCCCTATAGGAGAAAACAGAGTGAAACCTCAAAATGAAACCGGTTACTGCCAACGAACGGTTTAACCTAGAAGAACGAAATTTGGCAAGCCAAGTGGGCTTGGTGTACTGATCATTACCTGAAAGTATCATCACGATTGGGTGAAAAAGTGTTTGCTGAGATTTCAGGCAACTCGTAGTTTTTTAGAGCTTGGCAGGCCCTTTCCATGAAAGTGATTCTCGCCAGTCTCTGCTTAGGGCTACATCAACAGCAAACAAACCATAGAGATAGAACTTGAAACTGCTTTATTATGTCAAGTTTCAAAGAGCTAGCACAAACCGTGTTTGATTTAGAGTTCCAAATACATGTATCCCTATAAGAGAAAACAGAGTGAAACCTCAAGATGAAACCGGTTACTGCCAAGAAACGGTTTAACCTAGAAGAACGAAATTTGGCGAGCCAGGTGGGATTGGTGTTCTCATCATTACCTGAAAGTATCATCAAGATTGGGGGAAAAAGTGTTTGCTGAGATTTCAGGCAACTCGTAGTTTTTTAGAGCTTGGCAGGCCCTTTCCCTGAAAGTGATTCTCGCCAGTCTCTGCTTAGGGCTACATCAACAGCAAACAAACCATAGAGATAGAACTTGAAACTGCTTTATTGTGTCAAGTTTCAAAGAGCTAGCACAAACCGTGTTTGATTTAGAGTTCCAAATACATGTATCCCTATAGGAGAAAACAGAGTGAAACCTCAAAATGAAACCGGTTACTGCCAACGAACGGTTTAACCTAGAAGAACGAAATTTGGCGAGCCACGTGGGCTTGGTGTACTGATCATTACCTGAAAGTAGCATCAAGATTGGGTGAAAAAGTGTTTGCTGAGATTTCAGGAAACTCGTAGTTTTTTAGAGCTTGGCAGGCCCTTTCCATGAAAGTGATTCTCGACAGTCTCTGCTTAGGGCTACATCAACAGCAAACAAACCATAGAGATAGAACTTCAAACTGCTTTATTGTGTCAAGTTTCAAAGAGCTAGCACAAACCGTGTTTGATTTAGAGTTCCAAATACATGTATCCCTATAGGAGAAAACAGAGTGAAACCTCAAAATGAAACCGGTTACTGCCAACGAACGGTTTAACCTAGAAGAACGAAATTTGGCGAGCCAAGTGGGATTGGTGTACTGATCATTACCTGAAAGTATCATCAAGATTGGGTGAAAAAGTGTTTGCTGAGATTTCAGGAAACTCGTAGTTTTTTAGAGCTTGGCAGGCCCTTTCCCTGAAAGTGATTCTCGCCAGTCTCTGCTTAGGGCTACATCAACAGCAAACAAACCATAGAGATAGAACTTGAAACTGCTTTATTGTGTCAAGTTTCAAAGAGCTAGCACAAACCGTGTTTGATTTACAGTTCCAAATGCATGTATCCCTATAGGAGAAAACAGAGTGAAACCTCAAAATGAAACCGGTTACTGCCAACGAACGGTTTAACCTAGAAGAACGAAATTTGGCGAGCCAAGTGGGCTTGGTGTACTGATCTTTACCTGAAAGTATCATCAAGATTGGGTGAAAAAGTGTTTGCTGAGATTTCAGGCAACTCGTAGTTTTTTAGAGCTTGGCAGGCCCTTTCCCTGAAAGTGATTCTCGCCAGTCTCTGCTTAGGGCTACATCAACAGCAAACAAACCGTAGAGATAGAACTTGAAACTGCTTTATTGTGTCAAGTTTCAAAGAGCTAGCACAAACCGTGTTTGATTTACAGTTCCAAATGCATGTATCCCTATAGGAGAAAACAGAGTGAAACCTCAAAATGAAACCGGTTACTGCCAACGAACGGTTTAACCTAGAAGAACGAAATTTGGCGAGCCAAGTGGGCTTGGTGTACTGATCTTTACCTGAAAGTATCATCAAGATTGGGTGAAAAAGTGTTTGCTGAGATTTCAGGCAACTCGTAGTTTTTTAGAGCTTGGCAGGCCCTTTCCATGAAAGTGATTCTCGCCAGTCTCTGCTTAGGGCTACATCAACAGCAAACAAACCATAGAGATAGAACTTGAAACTGCTTTATTGTGTCAAGTTTCAAAGAGCTAGCACAAACCGTGTTTGATTTAGAGTTCCAAATACATGTATCCCTATAAGAAAAAACAGAGTGAAACCTCAAGATGAAACCGGTTACTGCCAAGGAACGGTTTAACCTAGAAGAACGAAATTTGGCGAGCCAAGTGGGATTGGTGTACTCATCATTACCTGAAAGTATCATCAAGATTGGGGGAAAAAGTGTTTGCTGAGATTTCAGGCAACTCGTAGTTTTTTAGAGCTTGGCAGGCCCTTTCCCTGAAAGTGATTCTCGCCAGTCTCTGCTTAGGGCTACATAAACAGCAAACAAACCATAGAGATAGAACTTGAAACTGCTTTATTGTGTCAAGTTTCAAAGAGCTAGCACAAACCGTGTTTGATTTAGAGTTCCAAATACATGTATCCCTATAGGAGAAAACACAGTGAAACCTCAAAATGAAACCGGTTACTGCCAAGGAACGGTTTAACCTAGAAGAACGAAATTTGGCGAGCCAAGTGGGCTTGGTGTACTGATCATTACCTGAAAGTAGCATCAAGATTGGGTGAAAAAGTGTTTGCTGAGATTTCAGGCAACTCATAGTTTTTTGGAGCTTGGCAGGCCCTTTCCCTGAAAGTGATTCTCGCCAGTCTCTGCTTAGGGCTACATCAACAGCAAACAAACCATAGAGATAGAACTTGAAACTGCTTTATTGTGTCAAGTTTCAAAGAGCTAGCACAAACCGTGTTTGATTTAGAGTTCCAAATACATGTATCCCTATAGGAGAAAACAGAGTGAAACCTCAAAATGAAACCGGTTACTGCCAACGAACGGTTTAACCTAGAAGAACGAAATTTGGCGAGCCACGTGGGCTTGGTGTACTGATCTTTACCTGAAAGTATCATCAAGATTGGGTGAAAAAGTGTTTGCTGAGATTTCAGGCAACTCGTAGTTTTTTAGAGCTTGGCAGGCCCTTTCCCTGAAAGTGATTCTCGCCAGTCTCTGCTTAGGGCTACATCAACAGCAAACAAACCATAGAGATAGAACTTGAAACTGCTTTATTGTGTCAAGTTTCAAAGAGCTAGCACAAACCGTGTTTGATTTACAGTTCCAAATGCATGTATCCCTATAGGAGAAAACAGAGTGAAACCTCAAAATGAAACCGGTTACTGCCAACGAACGGTTTAACCTAGAAGAACGAAATTTGGCGAGCCAAGTGGGCTTGGTGTACTGATCTTTACCTGAAAGTATCATCAAGATTGGGTGAAAAAGTGTTTGCTGAGATTTCAGGCAACTCGTAGTTTTTTAGAGCTTGGCAGGCCTTTCCATGAAAGTGATTCTCGCCAGTCTCTGCTTAGGGCTACATCAACAGCAAACAAACCATAGAGATAGAACTTGAAACTGCTTTATTGTGTCAAGTTTCAAAGAGCTAGCACAAACCGTGTTTGATTTAGAGTTCCAAATACATGTATCCCTATAAGAGAAAACAGAGTGAAACTCAAGATGAAACCGGTTACTGCCAAGGAACGGTTTAACCTAGAAGAACGAAATTTGGCGAGCCAAGTGGGATTGGTGTACTCATCATTACCTGAAAGTATCATCAAGATTGGGGGAAAAAGTGTTTGCTGAGATTTCAGGCAACTCGTAGTTTTTTTAGAGCTTGGCAGGCCCTTTCCCTGAAAGTGATTCTCGCCAGTCTCTGCTTAGGGCTACATCAACAGCAAACAAACCATAGAGATAGAACTTGAAACTGCTTTATTGTGTCAAGTTTCAAAGAGCTAGCACAAACCGTGTTTGATTTAGAGTTCCAAATACATGTATCCCTATAGGAGAAAACACAGTGAAACCTCAAAATGAAACCGGTTACTGCCAAGGAACGGTTTAACCTAGAAGAACGAAATTTGGCGAGCCAAGTGGGCTTGGTGTACTGATCATTACCTGAAAGTAGCATCAAGATTGGGTGAAAAAGTGTTTGCTGAGATTTCAGGCAACTCATAGTTTTTTGGAGCTTGGCAGGCCCTTTCCCTGAAAGTGATTCTCGCCAGTCTCTGCTTAGGGCTACATCAACAGCAAACAAACCATAGAGATAGAACTTGAAACTGCTTTATTGTGTCAAGTTTCAAAGAGCTAGCACAAACCGTGTTTGATTTAGAGTTCCAAATACATGTATCCCTATAGGAGAAAACAGAGTGAAACCTCAAAATGAAACCGGTTACTGCCAACGAACGGTTTAACCTAGAAGAACGAAATTTGGCGAGCCACGTGGGCTTGGTGTACTGATCATTACCTGAAAGTAGCATCAAGATTGGGTGAAAAAGTGTTTGCTGAGATTTCAGGCAACTCGTAGTTTTTTAGAGCTTGGCAGGCCCTTTCCATGAAAGTGATTCTCGACAGTCTCTGCTTAGGGCTACATCAACAGCAAACAAACCATAGAGATAGAACTTGAAACTGCTTTATTGTGTCAAGTTTCAAAGAGCTAGCACAAACCATGTTTGATTTAGACTTCCAAATACATGTATCCCTATAGGAGAAAACACAGTGAAACCTCAAAATGAAACCGGTTACTGCCAACGAACGGTTTAACCTAGAAGAACGAAATTTGGCGAGCCAAGTGGGCTTGGTGTACTGATCATTACCTGAAAGTATCATCAAGATTGGGGGAAAAAGTGTTTGCTGAGATTTCAGGCAACTCGTAGTTTTTGGAGCTTGGCGGGCCCATTCCATGAAAGTGATTCTCGCCAGTCTCTGCTTAGGGCTACATCAACAGCAAGCAAACCATAGAGATAGAACTTGAAACTGCTTTATTGTGTCAAGTTTCAAAGAGCTAGCACAAACCGTGTTTGATTTAGAGTTCCAAATACATGTATCCCTATAGGAGAAAACAGAGTGAAACCTCAAAATGAAACCGGTTACTGCCAACGAACGGTTTAACCTAGAAGAACGAAATTTGGCGAGCCAAGTGGGCTTGGTGTACTGATCATTACTGAAAGTATCATCAAGATTGGGTGAAAAAGTGTTTGCTGAGATTTCAGGCAACTCGTAGTTTTTTGGAGCTTGGCAGGCCCTTTCCATGAAAGTGATTCTCGCCAGTCTCTGCTTAGGGGTACATCAACAGAAAGCAAACCATAGAGATAGAACTTGAAACTGCTTTATTGTGTCAAGTTTCAAAGAGCTAGCACAAACCGTGTTTGATTTAGAGTTCCAAATACGTGTATCCCTATAGGAGAAAACACAGTGAAACCTCAAAATGAAACCGGTTACTGCCAAGGAACGGTTTAACCTAGAAGAACGAAATTTGGCGAGCCAAGTGGGCTTGGTGTACTGATCATTACCTGAAAGTAGCATCAAGATTGGGTGAAAAAGTGTTTGCTGAGATTTCAGGCAACTCATAGTTTTTTGGAGCTTGGCAGGCCCTTTCCCTGAAAGTGATTCTCGCCAGTCTCTGCTTCGGGCTACATCAACAGCAAGCAAACCATAGAGATAGAACTTGAAACTGCTTTATTGTGTCAAGTTTCAAAGAGCTAGCACAAACCGTGTTTGATTTAGAGTTCCAAATACATGTATCCCTATAGGAGAAAACAGAGTGAAACCTCAAAATGAAACCGGTTACTGCCAACGAACAGTTTAACCTAGAAGAACGAAATTTGGCGAGCCAAGTGGGCTTGGTGTACTGATCATTACCTGAAAGTAGCATCAAGATTGGGTGAAAAAGTGTTTGCTGAGATTTCAGGCAACTCGTAGTTTTTTGGAGCTTGGCAGGCCCTTTCCATGAAAGTGATTCTCGCCAGTCTCTGCTTAGGACTACATCAACAGCAAACAAACCATAGAGATAGAACTTGAAACTGCTTTATTGTGTCAAGTTTCAAAGAGCTAGCACAAACCGTGTTTGATTTACAGTTCCAAATACATGTATCCCTATAGGAGAAAACAGAGTGAAACCTCAAAATGAAACCAGTTACTGCCAACGAACGGTTTAACCTAGAAGAACGAAATTTGGCGAGCCAAGTGGGCTTGGTGTACTGATCTTTACCTGAAAGTATCATCAAGATTGGGTGAAAAAGTGTTTGCTGAGATTTCAGGCAACTCGTAGTTTTTTAGAGCTTGGCAGGCCCTTTCCATGAAAGTGATTCTCGCCAGTCTCTGCTTAGGGCTACATCAACAGCAAACAAACCATAGAGATAGAACTTGAAACTGCTTTATTGTGTCAAGTTTCAAAGAGCTAGCACAAACCGTGTTTGATTTAGAGTTCCAAATACATGTATCCCTATAAGAGAAAACAGAGTGAAACCTCAAGATGAAACCGGTTACTGCCAAGGAACGGTTTAACCTAGAAGAACGAAATTTGGCGAGCCAAGTGGGATTGGTGTACTCATCATTACCTGAAAGTATCATCAAGATTGGGGGAAAAA